>NW_021318928.1:0-3008 GCF_001605985.2 Dendrobium catenatum
TTTAATTTTATGTTTATAAATGAACGATCAAGATTTATTATGGGTGAAGTCCCAAGCCACTTTTATATAGTAGTATAGATATCTTGTCTTAATTATTCATTCATTATAACTTAGAAATAAGAAATTCATATAAATGCATACGAATTTTAATTTATAACACATTTTAAAATCTATCAAAAAATATCACATGAGCTTAAAAGTAAAATAAGCATATATTTAATTTGCATATAAATATAAAAATTTAAACGTTAGAAGCATAAACAGATAGAGAACTTAGTTGTAAATAAGTATTGTAAAGCAAATGATTTTTAATTAGTAAATAAGTATTGTAAAGCAATTTCGATCTTTGCAGAAAAAAAATTTGCTTAGGGCTTCAAAAGTAATTAAATATTACAAGAAAAATGAACTTCAAAAAATATCAAATCACCATTGAAATAATATATGAATAATTACCCACTTACAAATATACAATAACAAAAAAGGTGTTACTACTCTTACAATAAGGTTTCATTTGGGACAGCTTTTTCATTGCTTTATAAAATAAAATTTTAGTATAAAAATTTTAATTATTTTACTAAAACTCCGTTTTCAATAAAAAAGCCGTCCCAAACGAAGACTAAATATAAACATGCAGCTTTATAACAAAAAGATAAAATAATTCCTTGTAGCTAATATTGGGACATTTTTTTGCAACTCAGCTCACTTTGATATAATAGGTTGAGAGTTTTGACCATCTATAAAGGTGTTGGATTCAAAGTCTACATATGTAATATGTGTATTTGACTTGTGCTTTCATTTGTGACGGCTTTTAATGTTTATTAAAGCGACTTTTTAAAATAAAAAATTTAAATTTTTTACAAAAAAAAACTATTTTTAGTAAGAAAATCATCCTAAATGAAATCTTAATTGGCCTAAATGTACCAAAAATAAAAATAAGCCCTACTAGTTTTTTTTTTTTTTTTCCTTTTCTTTAGTTGAAGCTGAAAGCAAGGTTTCATTTGATGAAGCCAAGCACATACCAACATGTAGTAACTGAAGTATAGAAAACCAGTTGCTTTACTAAAGCCAAACAGAATTTTTTTCCTCACATAGCAACTAAAAAGGAAGAAAGATACAAAATAATTGATAAAATAAATAGAGACAAGCAAATAATTGTTCCTAAAGTCTATCAAGGAAAGAGTTCAACAAACGATAGGTGATCAGAAACAAATGTGTGTGAGAATGCTTCACTCTTCCTCTTTCTCTTCCTCATCAGCAAATTTGATCTTCTTATTTGCAGTTTGAATGTTACCCACCTGTATTATAAGAAAAAAAAAAAGACTGATTGATTATGTTTTTTAATAATACAATGTTTGATCTGCCATATCTCCAATCGATTTGCATTTCTAAGTCCAATGAGTGCATCTTATATGCATCATTGAACATTAATGCAAATTTCACCTAACTGTAATGCATTCATTCCAACATATCAAGCTAGGAAACAAAATCTGGCCCATTTCAAATATTTTAGCATATCTTCATATATGTCCTAAGATTAATTGATTTGCAACACTGGAAACTGCAGCCCAAACATTGAACGCAAACAACTGTTAACCAAATAACCAGACCAAGATAGCTTCGCATCATTTATATCGTTTCCACAAGCTAAGTTGTTTGAACACTCACAAACTCTTGTCATTAAGGCCTGGTTTTGTTTGGGACGGCTTTTCTATTGCTTCTTAAAATGAAGTTTTAGTACAAAAATTTTAAGAAGTAATAAAAAAGCTGTCCCAAATGAAGTCTAAGGCATCGTTTGGGACGGCTTTCTTACTGCTTCTTAAAGCAGCTTTTTAGTATAAAATTTTTAATTTTTGTATTAAGAAGTTGCTTTAACAAACAGTAAGAAGCCGTCCCAAATGAAGCCCAAATCATAAATCTTAAGTAACTAAGATCATAGATTTTTAACTAGAGTAAACAGTTCACACTAAAAATCAACTTGTCAAATGAGTCTATTCAAGTCGGGTAGTTTTTTGGTCTATTCAGCACTTAATTTTATTGCAAAACAATGTAGGATAAGTACTCTTTTCAGACCAAAAAAAACAAGCAATCCTTATTATGTTTTGGGCAGAGATTTTGTGTTCCAGAATTGTATTATGAAGTGCAAGTAGGCCAGATAGTCTGTGCAAGTTTACGGCATTTGAACTTGAAAATCTAGGTCTCATGGTTAACATGGAAACGCAGCAACCTATGGTTTATAGTTAGCTTCAAAATTATGGTACAAAAGAACAAAAACAAAAACATTTACACTTACAAATCCAGGGCATTCATATTCAATGCCAGCATCCTTTATGCGTTTGCGCCTTTTTGCATCACGCTTCAAAATTCCTTCCACCAAACTCTGATATTCTTTGGTGTTTCTCTCCTGCAAAAATGTGCAAGAAGACACAACTTTTTGCAATTCAAATATATTTTAGTTATAAAAGAAATTTAATCTACATATACAAATAGTTACCTTGTTATGCCTTTTTCTTTCCATTTCTATCCACCTATGTGGGATATGGGTCTTACCCACGCCTTTCCATCTGGGAGCAGAAGAAATATATAAGACAAAAAAAATATTGAAAATTTTTCAACAAGCTTATTAAATTAACATGTACTGTGCAAATTAGACTCGGAACTTAAACCATTATGTGTCAAATTAGAGAAGAATGAAATGAGATATAATGGTGGCATTGGCACAAGAAATGGAGATATAAAATCAAAGAAATAGGTAGCTGCAGCTTGAATTGAGTTAACCAAATCTACACAAATGGCTCATTAGATAGGTGGTTTTTCATGTTTAAAGAGTTGAGACCGATTAAATATTTAGGAATGTAATTAGGTGGGAAAAATTAGGGACCTAATGAAGGAAAAGCTTTGATTTAAGACCGATTTAATGTAAGTAGATTGAGTGATCGGAAATACTTAGATTCAAGTATTTCCTATCGATTCGAGTGGGGAAAACAGCAATAGAGTTGCTGTTTTTGTAG
>NW_021318928.1:3108-36820 GCF_001605985.2 Dendrobium catenatum
AGTAGCATCGGACCGGTCCAGAGGGGACCGGTCCACTCGTAACATTGAGCAACCTTACTCTACCAGAACTTTTTGCATGGGTGAAAAGAATCTGCCTACCATCCCAGGACTGTCATGTAGTGCTCTTTTCCTATATTCTAGAAGATTATTTCAACTGCAGTTAGCTAGTGCTTATATATACGACATTTTATTCCTGGGACTACCTTATCGAGGGTCCAATAGACTTTTGTTCACAGAAGAGCTATTTTCACATAGTACCTCCTCCATTGTTTCAATTTGAGGATTTTGGATGTCTTGCATCTATAAATAAACTAGGAAGTTAGGATGTTTTGCATCTATAAATAAGAGTATTCTGAGATATGTCATAGCAATCTATGGTTAATTTAATTTTAAAATGGATGTGAAATCTTCAGATTCCAGTAAGTTCTATCAATCAGCTACAATTTGCATCACTTTCAGATGAATGAAGTTTCAACATTGTGCCGGGCTTTATGAAACTTAGGCTTTATTTGGGACAGCTTCTTTATTGTTTTTGAAAACGGCTTTTTAGTATAAATTTTTATACTAAAAAGTTATTTTAGAAAGCAGCAAGAAAACTGTCCCAAACGAACAAGTTGTTAATTCTACTAGAAGACCATAAATATTTCATTATAATTGAATTTTACCATCAAAGGTCTTAAGTAGTTGCTTCAAGATTTAATGGTCTATACTTTTGTCTAAACAAAATTTTCATGATTGCTTCATTGTTTTCTACATAATTTTTCCACCTCATAAATTCTAGACTCTAAGGTATCCAGCATTAGCAAGCCTTTCGGAGATGCCAGCCCAAAAATAAGCAATACTTCGAAGTGTCTGCCAAGGACACAATAGTCACAGTGATCTAGGATGGTTATTTTAAGAAAATACAAGCAGGTTCAAAGCAAACTATTATTGTAAGTTCAATCAGGTTCAAAGCAAACTATTACTGTAAGTTCAATCACCAGCATTATCTCTACCTCAATACTAATGTATTCTCTCCCCCACTGTTGAACAATATCCAACTTTCTGAACCAGGGTTATTATATTCTTATTCTCTAAGACTGTTTTATACCCATCTCCACACCATGTCAGTGCATCATAAATTAAAAATAATTTCCCTCCAAAATAATAGAGGTAACACCTTCATAAAAATACACGTTGAAGTTATCCCAACACATCTAAATGTTGTATTGGTATAAGTCAACTTCATAAAAATTAAAAAGTCAACTTTACGAAACCTGCTCCGTTTCATTAATATTTAGTACTACATGACCTAGCAACTCTCTTTAGGGCCCATATGTTTGTTTGAAGTTACAAAATTCGTTTTCAAAAATGATGAAATTTATTGAACTTGCAGCGCCTAGAAACTATTTTGCATAGCAGGAGCTATGTCCACACAGCAACCCTCCTTTTGGCAAATGTATTCACTACAGCAATCCACTTTCCAGCAAAAATCTCCACAGCTGAAGAATTTTAATCTTTTTTTAATCTTGAATTCAAGAGAAGGAAACAATGTAGCTGAAATAACTCATTCAGAAAACGTTTCAAATGATTACGTGGTTTGATTGGGTCGAATAAGCCTTTATGGAATAAATACTCAACCGCTTGTGAAACTTTGGGTACTATCTCTTTCAATGTTTGTTCAATTATTCTTTTACCCGTAAAAAATTTTTCAGCATTAGGTTCCCGGTCCAGGGAAAAATGCCGCCAACTGCTTCCTACATTCTGACCTCACCACCAGGTTCAAGAACCAATGCCAGTAGCCACCATCAAGTAGGATTGAAGAGTCTCCAATAAACACACATGGCTTTCACTGTGAATCAGCAATATATATAATTTTTTTTTCTTTTTTCAAGAAGAATGTCTTCTATATCATAAGCAGTTGACCAGCCAAATGGTTTTAACCAAGCCATAATGGGTGAGCAACAAAACATTCAATCTTCATTCAAATTGAATGGAAGCAATTACCTTGTTTGGTCAATTTGATTATGCAAACCTTTTCTCAAGTAAAAAGAAAAGTTTGGGGAGGAGGGGGGGGGGGGCGGGGGGGGGGGGGGGTGCGGGCACCTTATTGACCAAATAACAGATGATGATGATATCAATTTCCTTGCATGGGATGTAGAAGATTTCTCAATTGTAGTATGGCTATGGAATTCAAAGATACCTGAAGCCAAATAACCTACATGATCCTAACCACAACCAAAGATATTTGGGTTCCAATGAAGTAAACATATTCAAATGTTATTTGGGTCGTCTTAGCCTATGATATAAAGATAAAAACTCACATCACCAAATAAGATACTCTTTTACCTACCAAATTATAACAAAACTAATGGCTGGAAATTAATTACTAACAATGAATTAAAATGAGGTGCAAAGAAGATTCTATGATATGAGCTTTTATAGAAGGCAAAAGAATTTATGAATTCCTACCTAGATTGAATGATGAACATGACCAAATACATATCCAAATACTTGGAAAAGACACTCTCCCCATCATTAACAAAATCCTTTCCACTATTAAAAGCAATAAGGTAAACATTCTGTTATGTTAGAAGCACCACTCGTTAGTGAGAGAGTTGCCCTAATTGTTGGGCCTACACCAAATGCATGCATCATTTAGCCATAAGTATCCAAATCAGGCACACCAAAGTCCAATAATTGAGAAGGCTTGTATTACAATTATTATAAAAAATATAAAATATAGAGGCATATGTTAGAAACTCCAAGAATAGCCTCCATGGAACAAGAATAGGCCCTCATACTAAAGACAATCCATACACCATCAAACCAACAGTGCTTCTACGTAAGGAAAATTTGTTGCATGGATGGAAGTGCTAAAGTAAGAAGAAATAGAAAGACTTCATACCTTATAAACAGCATTGGATAAACAAATATGTGAATGATTTAATGCTCAATCAGTAAGGTATTCTACTTCATAGCTCTCATTTGCTTTTGAAAATAATTCAAACAAAATATAAACAATAGACTCCAATTCAACATGTCATATAAACAACTCTTCAACCAAATTCTCCTTCTATATATACTATGGCAAGGAAACCAAAAAATAAAAGTAGATGATGGAACCCTAAATGTTATTTCTAAGAAGGGATCTACCAAACTCACACATTCCCTTCCATTATCATATGTTCACCACATGCCTAAAGTATTCATGAGTCTATTATATATTCAAACCTAGCATCCAACCTAAATTGCACTGTAGTGTTTTACCCTACTAATTGTCTATGCCAAGATTAAATCTCAAGAAAGATGATTGGGCATGCTGAGGAACAAGAACTCTACTATTGGATACAAGTAGTAATCACATCGCTCGGTATCTTGGCAAACATTTGGCTCCACCGTATTTAGCCGAGTCATCAGTCTTTTAGTATACTATGTGAAATGTGTTACATGGCCAAACACCATAGAATAAATTACCCCTATGTTACTCAAAAGTTTTCATGCATTTCAACCCAATCCATATTAATATATGGTGACCATCTCGTATCACTAATATAAATGAGATCATATGCTATGTTACTCTCATAGACAATTGCTCACGCTCAACTAGAACTTTCCTCATGAGAAATAAATTTGATGCCAATATAATCCAAATCATCTTCACCTAAAATGATCATTACCCAAATCGGCAAAAATATTAAATGTACAAGGTTTGATAATGGGAATGAATACTTTAATCAATTCTTATCATCTTTTCAAGTAAAATATACCATCCATAAATTCTCTGATGTCAGTACCACATATCAAAATGAGGTTGCACTAAAGAAATGTATCATCTCCTTGAGACCACTAAGGCCCTATTCTTTGAGAAGAAAGTTTCAAAATATTATTCCGCTGAAGCTAACTTAAAAACCAAATTCTTAATTTCACAGTGTAAATTTACAAAACAAAACACCAATTGAAATAATATAGAGTTTTTCTGACATAAATCACTCCCAGCTTCCACTACAAACCTTTGAGAGTGTTATTTATGTCCATCAAAACACTATAGTTGATCCAAGAAAATTAAAATGCACATTCCTTGGATACTTACTCCGTGACTCAAAAAGGATTTAAGTGTTACTATCCCAACTCCAAAAAAAATTTCATCTCCTGTGATGTTGCATTTGTTGAAAATCACAAAACCTATGACTAAAATTGTCTTCAAGGGAACCTTGGACTGAAAATAAATTTAATTTTTTAAACATTGATCTACTAAGTAGCCAACCAAACCACATAAGATCAAGTAATCCTAAGATTTCCCTATAGATAGATGTGGCCCCCTAAGACAATAATCATAACAAAATCCTACATAATGAACCTAAAACAATGTTATAGGTAAACTCAAGAAAAATTAAAGAGTTCAAGACTAAACCAACATATGAATGAATCTATGCAAGATTGATTACCATGAAATGAAGATATGAATTCTGCCCCTGAAATATGAACACAACATGAGATAAACCTTCCTATTTTTTAGGGGGTGCAGAAACAAGCATCTATCATCAAATAGCCAACTTTAGTTTCCTTTCCAACCTTTCCTCCTCCAACAAAATTTTCCTCACTAAGATAAACAATATCAAAATTCCAAGAATTATACAAGTAAATGAGAATAAATAAAGGAAAAAATATGATTATAAAAATGAAATCCTTAAAAGAAAATCAAACTTGGAAGGCAATAGAATCTACAAAGAAAAGAAATTAATTGGATTCAATTGGGCTCAAAAGATATAAAACTAGACTCATTACAAAAGTCAACACTCAAACCTATGGAGTAAAACAAATCATTGAACATATTGAAGAAAATCCTACTAAATTTTTTAAAAGGGAAACGTATGATAGTGATTGTGTGAACTTAGATGATGACACTAGCTTACATGGCACTGATGAAGATAAAAATTGGAAATAGCCAGCTTTCAATCCAATGACATATTCCTCTGGTAACTATATTGAAATTGGCATGCTATTTAGTGGTAAAGAGGAGTTCAAAGAAACAGTTAAGAATTAGTCAATTTTAACAGGAAAAACAGTTAACTTTATAAAGAATGATAAATGATGTAAGGTTATATGCAGGTGGCCAAACTGCCCTTTTGGTATCATTACAAAAGGCAAAACTCAATCCTTCGACCATCCAAATTGCTCTAATTTTTTCTGTTAATTTTTAATGGTAGGACCAAAATGATCCCATTTTAAAGAGTTAAGGGACAAAAAGGGTCCCTCAAAATGGCCATGACGCCTCCTAAAGAATTAAAAAACCATTTTGGTCCTTTTCTCGGTAGATTATGGATAAACATATTTCATTTACAAAGTTAAAATCCATCAAAATATTCTATCTTGGGCAACCAATCTCAATTAACACTTAACAGTAATTAGACGAAAAAATGCATTCCTATAAGACGAACTAGAAGAAGAAGCCTATATGGAACCTTCACTAGATTTTAATCAATATTTCAATACTAATAGTATATGTAACTTAAAGAAAACTCTATATGGGCTCAAATAATCCCTAAAAGCATGGTTTGGAACGCGTTTGCCAAAGGCATAAAAATAATTAACTTTAAATAAAATCTCAAATATTAAACTATTCATAAATACATCAAGAGAGGGAAAATCTACAATTCTAATAGTTTATGTAGATGATATGATTATAATAGGAGGTGATTCTTTAAAAAAAGGGAAAGTGAAAGATCAACTATCAAAAAATAATAATAGGAGGTGATTCTTGGAATTTAAGTGGCCACTCAAGGGCTGAGATATTCATCTCCCAACAAAAATACATCCTAAATTCATTAAACAAAATATGTATCATGAGATGTAAGCCTCAGAATCCCCAACTAATCATAAAGTTGGAAAGGTAGACGATGACTGAAATTTTGCTAAAGAGAGGAACCAAAGATTGTTTAGAAATATTATCTACCTTTTAGACAAAAGATCAGTATGACCTATGTTATAAATGTTTTCATGCATAATCCTAGAGAAACAACTTAACAAAATGCATATAAAACTCTTAAATACCACAAAGCAATTTTGAAAAAGGTATCCTCATGCTCTCCGACTCACAATCCCCTCCACCAAATCAATCCCACAAATCCAACCAAGCCCACAGACAGCTACAAAACTAGCCACCGCAAATCCACCCCCACTACTGCAACCGAAGACGGCCCCTCTGCGGGTTCCCCTTCAGCAGGCCACCAATGCTCAATTTTGCCAAAAAATGTTTTCCCACCACTCATGCTCTTGGTGGACAAAAGCGGTGTCACTATGAAGGCACCATCGGAAGCGTCGTCAACTCCAGCTTCCATGAATTTGATTTCAGTCTACCACTGGTGCTAAATTGGATTTGAACTTGGGGGAAAAAGCAATTAGAATTTGGAGGAAGAAGTAGAAGTGCAGAGTTTGATTTCCATGATTCTTCCTCACTGTGTAGCTAGAAATTGAGAACTGGGATTTCATCTCTATTACTAACTTAGTCAAAGTGTCTTATTCAGCTTGGCCAACTTTGACATAGTTCCTTTTTTTTTTTTTTTTGCTTTTCACGTCATAAGTTAGATCGTGAAGAATTAATACAGAGGGTGCACATCCACTAACATGTACAATAAACTAATAACCGCAGAGTTATATGTGATTCGTTCTAACTGTTTAATTCTTCAAAAATATTTTATGTAATTCAAAACTTAAAATAAAATTTCAATTTTTTTTTCAAAATATTTTATTTTTGAATTTTGAGAAAAAAATATCAACTGTTCATTTACAATTATCAAAATATATCTGCTTAATGTACACAAAATTAATCGTTTTTTAAGAATGATTAATTTATTGATTTATTCCTTCTTGCCTTCATTATGAATAATGCATTACATTTGTGATATCGAATTATGGAATTTGATTTTATTCTGCAAATAATTTGGATCCTGCTTTAAATGAAATTAAACATAGAAGATTAGAATTGAAATTCTTTTTTATTAAATGAGAGAGAGAGAGAGAGATAATGGTTCTTTGGTGTTTCCTTATATGAAAAATCAATGGGATAGACTAATTTATATGCCAGACATATGTCCACACCCCTGGAAGGTGAAATTTCCTCCTCACACGCAACGAAGAGCATGAATCATAGCTATAAAATTATTAAATCTCTAGAGAAAGTTTACAATCTGATCCGATCCCTGATAGACAAATATCTACAAGTGATTATTGCACCTTCCTAGCGAGAATCTAATTACTTGGAGAAGCAATCAATAATCATCAATGTTGAAGCTAGATTTCGAGCAATGACCAAAGAAACTTGTGAATTATTTTGAATCAAAATCATCCTAAATGACTATGGAATAATATGAGAATATACTATGAAGTTATATTGTGACAACAACACAAACTATCAACATCGCATACAACCTAATCAAATATGAACAAACCAAACACATAAAAGACGATAGACACTTCATCAAAGAAAAAATAGAAAGTGAAATAATATGTATCAAATGTGTTCAAACACACAAGCAATTGGCTGACATGACAACCAAAAGACCATCAAGCTCTATATTACAAAATATCATCTTCAAATTATACATGGAGAATTTCTACACTATAGATTGAGGAGTGTTGCCACCTCTTATGATCCAAACTTGATGGTACTAATTTGTGGGATTTTTAAGGGTGAAAATCCCGTTTGGGATCAAGTGGAATAAAGGTTACAAAATGCACTATAGCTACCCTTTTTCATAGGTGCATGCATAGAAATCTAGTTAATACTTGTAAATTTTGTCCCAGGAATTTAATATGTGATCAATTAATCACTATGTAATTAATTTTTTCCATATATAAAAATTACCTAGAGTAACTTTGAATCTTGTTGTAGAAATAGGAGTGTAAAGTCTTCAATGAAATACACCTGGCATCCAAATCAGTCTCTCTCTCTCTCTCTCTCTCTCTCTCTCTCTCTCTCTCTCTCTCTCTCTCTCTCTTCATGCAGCTCAAATGCTGTGATTTCAATTCCACACTAAAAATGAGTGAAAACAAAAACATCACTTTACAAAACATGATTTATCTCTACAAACAAGCAGCCAAAAGAACCCTTTGATAAAATCATAGGATACAACTTCAAATTATTTTACATTTTGTTATATTAATTTTCTTATCCATACGCCATAATCCTATTTATTCACGTTGTGCATCTTCTACCTCTGTAGTAGATTCTTGCTTATATCATTTATGTTTTCCCCCATCTCATCTTGACATGGGTGGATCCTGTCAATTCTATGGAAGTTAGTATTTCATGTTGATTTAAATAGTCTTTTCGAATGGTCATCTTTGCTTACTAGATGGCAAGTGTCTGATCTATCATCTTTCTTCCCGTCTAAAATGATAACTGGCAGATGGTTTCCATCCTCAATACATGAGCATTAGTATATCTTTATAATTGGTTATAAGAAATATCGAAAAAAAAAAAAAACAATCAACAGCAACTGTAGTATATTGCAAACCAAACATACCCACAGAGTCCATAACGAAGAAGTTCTCAAGCCATTAGTAATGCCAATTCCCTGCCACTTGGTCAAATAAACAGGGGAAAATGTGCATCAAGCCATCAAGAATTGATATCTACCATTGCAACTCCCCAATTGTGTAAAGTAATTTTAAACATTCTGATGAGCATTGAAAAATAATTTACAAAATTAAACTAAAACAATCGCGAATGGAATTTTGCTGACACAATGAACTTGAGTTTGATGATAAATACCATGTTCATATAGTTCAGAATGGATAAAAACGAAACAAGTGACAACATGTTAAGAAGAATTATTTCGGTAAGAATTGAACCCTAGACAAACCCTTAGGAGGAAAGAAGCAATACCACTGGAGTAACCACACAATGACAGGAAAGATAAATCATAAATGTAGTTGAATTAAATATAAGCCATTTCAACATAATAAGGAAAATTTCCAATTTTTGTGTTCTTATAAACTCATATACACCATATATCCACTATGTTCCTGGTAACAAATTGCTGATCAGAAGCACTTGGAATAGAGTATACTTACAATTTTGGGTGAATTTTTTCTGAAGGAATCAGATCAATTTGAAGGTTGTGCTCAAACAGTAGATAGTTATGAATCTCATCAGCCACAACCTTAGCCACCTGCTTTACAGCAAATATTATTGTTACTACGTAAAAAAATTTTGAAAAAAAAAAACTCAAGTAGTGAAAAAACTTAAAAATGTAACAAACAAAAGTGTACCGCTGGGTTTTCAAATTCAAGGAAACCATAATGCTTTGATTTTCCAGTCTGGAAGTAAAAAAGATGATGTTAGAGTTTGCTATGAAAGAACAAATCAATTACATATGGTATATGGAGCACTCATCATCATCATTAGCCTAATACCAAGTATTCGAGATCAATGTTGTTTTCAGTGTAAAATCCATTCTTCACAAATCCTTTTGAATAACATTCATACATATAGCCTTAGTTCTACTAATTTCCTGTTCTTCTAAACTTATGTTTATGAAACTGTCTAACAAGCACATTTCTATAATGGATAAGTGCAACAGAATAAATAATAATAATAATAATAATAATAAGTGAAGGAAAGAACCAAAGAACTATCTACTATGGAAAATCATAAATAAGATCAATCAAGAAAATTAATGCTTGGCATGGCTCGTGTTTTTCTTATTTTTCCAGAATTTTTTAAAGTTGCTAATATTTTTTATGCTAAAAAGCTATCCAGGTTTTTATCCAAACTCTCACTTTTTATGGATTGATTTTCCTACAACAAAACAGATAGAAAGAAGGAAATAAAATAAAACTTAACATGCGTAGGAAAATGTGGGAGTGAATGGAGCTCCAAAAATGCACATGTTCTAATAAGAAGTGCCCAAAAGAAAAACTTCAACATAACAACCATCTAGATTCCATTTGTCAAACTCAATTTCTATGCCAAACGATAATATGAAGAAAATCACATTTAATAGAAACAAAAGGAGATGGCCAATATAATGGTCACAAACCACATGAACTACCTAGAATATGTATACATATATAAAGAAAATATATATTGGCATGTGCTCTCCCACACTTTTCTTTTCCCCAATAAACATCTAATCAATTCTCAAGACACTTGATCATATGCCTTCTCAATCAATATCGTTAAAAACAACATAGAAATCCTTTCTTTGCATTCTATAGTTTTTATCAACTGCATTAACAAAAACTGCCTCCATTCTAATATTATGTAAATAGAAGATTTAAAAAAACAATTTGGTTCTAGATAGCATATTTTCTATATTTCATTGCCTCGCTCCCATACTCCCATAATAACATTGTATGCTTCACAAACTGAATTACTAATAATTAAAACGAACATGCACTTTGGATTCTACTCATAGCAAGACAAGATGAACCTGTGAATTGTCTGTTTATTATGCAAGAATCTACGTCTGTCATGTTCAAAATCAACTATACAAATCAGCTATTAATTGTAGAGCTCCAAAAATGCATTTGATTTAATCAAAAGTTGTCTTAAAAAAACATCAACATAACAAACATCAA
Source organism: Dendrobium catenatum (assembly GCF_001605985.2). Lineage (NCBI taxonomy): Eukaryota > Viridiplantae > Streptophyta > Magnoliopsida > Asparagales > Orchidaceae > Dendrobium > Dendrobium catenatum. The sequence continues at coordinate 13,675 of NW_021318928.1, forward strand.
AACCCCAGTTGTCAATATAAATTTCGACGCCAACATGATAAATATGAAGAAAATAACATTTAAATAAAACACGAAAGGAATTGATCAATATAATAGCATCTATGATGCATTGACACTTCTATGCAGTGTCCAACACATATCGTACAAGACACGTCCAACACGTCAAAGACATGTCCGATTAAAAAAAATATACTTGAAATAATTTGGGAACGCGTGTCCGACATGCGTGTATTAAATATTTTATTATTTTTAAAATATAATTTATTATATTTCAAATTTTTATTTATTAAAAAAATAAAAATTAATTTTTATTTCCTTTTCACAACGCCAAATCAACCACCCTTGCTCCATACTCAATTCTCTAAATATCCCCATTTTCATTTCTCTTATATAGGTCCTAGTTAGAATTTCACAACAATGCTTGATCCAATCTCAATATCAATGTCCGACACTATCACAACATCAACATTTTAAAACTATCCAATATACAAAGTATAACGTTGTCTTGACATTGACACTTGACACCAGCTATTTCTACACCTACAATCACGCTCCTATTCCATCTCTACGTCTCATATTTATCCAATGTCGTCTCAAAATTGACAATTGATGTTGTCTCAACATCAACGATCGATGCCCACAGCACAACATCAATGCCCTGCTCTCATAAATATTGTCGTCTCTCCTCTCAATGCTTAACACATGACATCAATGCCCAACTCTCAATATCCTAGTATTAATCATTTTAAGCATAAATTAAATCCTAGTTAAATGACTTATTATTTTTTTCTTATTTTTAATATTTTAATTATTCAATTTCTATATTATAATATTGTGTCCGACGTGTATTAGCGTCCTATATTTTTAATAATTAAGTGTTCAGTGTTCGTATCCTTGTGGTGTCCATGTCATCGTGTCCATGTCTATGCACCATAGAATGGCATAAATGAAATATGAATTAACAAGAATATGTATGTATATACAACAAAAATATATATGGACATGTGCTATCACATTTTTTTCCTTATCGTACAATAAATTAATTCTCAAGGTCCTTGATCATAGACCTGCTCAATATCATTAAAAACTACATAAATATTGTTTACTTTTTACCACTATCTTAGAAATCACCTTCTTTATAATATCCTGCCAAACAAACAGTCTAATTCTAAATAACATAATTTACATATTCCCCCTCTCCCATAAAAAATTGCATTACTCATAAACTAAATCATCTGACAATTAAAAAAAAGGGGGTTTTTACATAGCTAACACTTAAAAACTTTTCTATTTACTTATCTAACACCTAAACCTTACTATTTACTTTTCTACCACCCAAAAGCCTTATCCCTCATCAAATATAACACTCCGTTTCTCTCCCGTCAAAATCAAACCCCAAAAGCTATATTCCGCGCCGGAATCGCCTTCTCCAGCTTGTGCGAATACATTCGAACAGAGCAGCTCCCTTTTTGCGTTTGAATCCCATCGTCTTCTCCGACACAGTCGACATTTCGTGCGAAGCTCCATCTGAATCGACATTTCTTTTAATCGTTTAATCGACATTTCTGTAAATAAATAAGGAAGCAGCCATCTCAGAAGAACATCAAACGTATGAAGCAACCACAAGCAGATAAAAGCCACCTCCAACACCCTTTTTAATTGATTATAAGCCGCTCGTAACAACAAACCTAGATACAAAACCTTCTTCTTCGTCGCTAGATATCACGACATGGCTTTCTTCAAATACTTCGCCAGTTCACGTTGCCTCTGCGACCTGACGGGCCTGCCCGCAGCCGAAATCGTGGAAGAGGGCATCGATTCCGGTCTCAACATCGAGCACGAGCGCTCCCCAACCGGCGGCCCCAGTTCCAGCTTTTGTTGGGCGAAGAGGCTGAAATTGGCCGCCTTCAGCAAGCAGGCGGCGCCGCAATACAACTTCAAGCACCGGATACTCGTTTCCCAAGTCGTTTTCGGAGCCGGTGGAGCGATCTCAATTCAACCAATTTGATCAGTCTTGATTCTGAGATGCTGCGCGTGATATCGAGCAGGAGGTTTGAACCGGCTAGTTCAGGTCATTGCAGGATCACTAAAGCGATTTCGCCGGAGGTCGTGGTGGAGGGAGTTTCGAGGCCGAGTAAGAATGAGGCGAAGCAGACGTCTCAGAAATACAGCTTTGGGAGTTTTGATTTTGACGGGAGAGAAACGGAGTGCTATATTTGATGAGGGATAAGGTTTTTAGGTGGTAGAAAAGTAAATAGTAAGGTTTATGTGTTAAATAAGTAAATAGAAAAGTTTTAAGTGTTAAGTATGTAAAAACCCCCAAAAAAAAATCATCTGACAGAAGTATGCACTTTAGATTCTACCATTAGCAAGCTAAGGCTGTCCTATTCTTTGCATTGAGTATGCAAGGATCTACTTCTTTTCTCTATTTAAGATCAACCCTTCAAAGCAGCTATTAATTGTAGAGTAGTTGAACCTGTCCGGCAACATAAGTTTAATAGACATAATGGTAAAATCAACCCCATCTGCCAAATTTTTTTGGAGAATTAACTTATTATATCCATGATGACTACTAAATGCAACTAAATAAAGCACAGCAAACTTCAAAATGCCTTTCAAAAAAATGCTATCAAGTAAACTGCACTAACAAAAAGAATTTCTAACACAGCAAGAATCCATTCCATCTCAAAAAATTAGTTTACCCAGATAAATGCACTCTTTGATAGCCATGCAAACCACACAATATCCATTATATAAGTAGTCTTTTCCTTATCCATCCACCCCTCCAAAGAAGGAATAAGCAATTACAAACCATAAATCCCATCTCAGCATAAGGCGTATCCTATGTCTTGCATGTATCCCATTACAAAATGAAGGGTAGAATCACTTTTTGCCAAAACAACCATAGAAAAGCCAATATTCTTTAAAAACTCAAGATGCTTTGACACTACACATCAATAATATAATGAATGTATTCTAAAGAAGCATAGCTATAAAGAAGCTGAAGCTTATGATTGATAACCTATTAAAGATAACAAAATCTAAATACAACAACAATAACGCTAAAAATGTATACAAAAACTACCTTTCTGTTCCTAGCAATCCTCAATCTCTTCACCTTGCCAAATTGCTTGAAAAAGCCTGTAATATTCCAGCATGAAACAGAAGAACACAGTATTAAAGTGCAAATCCAAAAAAAGCCTTCACAAAGTTTTTTGCCTCACCTTCCATTTGCTCCTCATAAAATCCATGAGGTATATGACCAATATATAGAACAGTAGCCTTATTCTCCTCTTCTTCTTTAGGAAGTTTGGTAGCCTGCGCCCCTTCCAAAGGCTGTTAAAATCAGGTAACCGAGTAAGAAAAGGTTGTCACACTCCAATAAGTTAATTAAAATGTTAGATTGGCAAAGCAAATATCATAACATGGAAACGTACCAGGAAATCCGAAGATTGTTCCTTTGCACGACGAGCGGCAGCTAATTGTGATGCTTTAGTGAGTTTCTTTTTTAATGACTTCTTTGCCTTTGCACCCATATTGCTAGCTAGCAAGTTGAAGAAGAAAACATTGCCAGTGAATTATAAACGAGAAAGAGAACATATCCAAATGAATTCGCATAATCAGTAAGTTAAGAACTGCCAAGGCCTCAAATTAGTATGATTGGATAAGTTCATCGCCTCACATTCCGGAGCAAAGGCTCCACACACTCAAAACTTCAAATCTGGCACCAAGGCCATGCTCCAACAAAACTCTACTCCAATAAGTTGCTACAAAATTATTCAGTTTAAGAAAACACATTGCACTAGACATGACTAAGGCATCGGTGCACTCTAAAGGGGAGAAAATACTCGCATCACACCAAAACACATGCTAAAGTAATGTTGCACCTTGAGGGAAACAAAAGCATGCTTCGCATTAAATACATGCTGAGGCACTAGCATACTAAACGGGAATAGAAAACATGCAATGCACTGAATTGTGTGCCAAAGTACCAGATTACCCTAAGGGAGCAAACATGCATTTCACAAAAAATGTGTTAAGGTACCAGTGTACCCTAAGGGAGACATAAAAACATGTAAGGTATCGAATGGTGATCTAAGACAAAAGCTTATGCTAAGAAGTGATATGCCATTAGCTTCAGGAATGGCCCAAAAGGCGGGAGATAAAACTGCCTCGGTTTGCAATACAAGGACAAATGCTAAACTCATACTAGTTACTACCTTAAAATATTTTCTACACTAAAATATGTCTTAGTTATATTGAAATGTATGCTCGGCCTAAGAAATATTTTAAGGTACAACTTCTAGATTTAAAGTGAATGGATAACAAGAAGAAGGGCATTAGAAGTGCTTTAGAAGTGCTACACGATAAAAAAAAAAAAATCGAAAACTCAAAGGTAACTCTTACAAAATAGTAAATGAACCAGCTATGTCACTTGAATATGAATGTTGGTAGTAAATAGGTCATTGATAAACTAAAGCGTGCAGTTGAAAAAAGAATATTAAGTTAGATATTTTGTAAAACTAATAGAGTATAATGCGACATGATTATGCTAGCAAGGCTATTAGAATAGCATCTATTGAACTCAATATAGGATTAATAGACGTAGGGTATGGGCATGTACATGGAAGGGTAGAATATGCACCAATATGATGAGTATATTAAATTAATATCAAAGTATAAGCAACTAAATATGTAAAATATTGTGTAAATAGGTTTAATATCTCATCTGTAGATATACCAAGTTTGAATGTCCACAAGTTACATATTAATCTAGCCATAAAAATACTTCGGGCAGGTTGGATCAAGAATAGAGATCGTGATTACATGTTGATGGTGGAATAGAGTGAGAGAAAAAGAGAATAAGACAATCAAATGAAGTATGAGAAGCTTTGCTTCTCCTTCCTTTTCTTGCTCATAAGGGTGCATTCTCAAGCCTTCTCAAATCATGATTATCTCAATGTTTCGCATGGTTAACAAGAATTGCCTTATATAATGTTGCATAAGGTTGTTGGATGAGGTTCTTAGGTTCCAATAACAGACCATGCACCTTGATTACGTTGGACTCTATAACTTTCCACCTATAAATGTCGCCTATAGCTTCACTTATTCTATTGGTTACAAATCATAGATATATCAAAAGGAAAATATGGTTAGAAATTGTGTAAAAAGCAATAAGCTAAGGCAACCACTTGGAATTTGTTTGGATGGTCAACTAAGGCAGGCAACTCGAGATTGGTTCTCCCAAAAAGATTGGAAAAGAGATACATTTAGAAATGGGGATATAGGCGAGCAAACAAATTCCAAGTGCTGAGCAAGATCCGGCTGGATATCATCCTCATTTGCTAAAACCCTACATGAGCTAGGCAAAATATTGATTCAAATATACGTGAGTCGATATGTGATTATTTAACTATTATTGAACAACTTATTGATCAAATAAATGAGCATTGATTGAATGTATAAATGAACAAAACTATCAAGTAGCATGTTGGCTAATCAAACAAGCCATAAATAGCCCATAAATGAGCAATCTATATAGTTTAGAAATGATACCTTAAAGGTGCAAAATCCAAATATATCAACATTATAGAAACTACATAAGCAAAACTCAGCAAAAATTAGTATATTATTAATTAAAAAATAATCAGATTGGTTGATTGAAGAAATTCAATGAAAGAAATGCTTTCAATATTTATCATCCCAATAAGCAATGGGTTTGTATCAAAAGGCTATAAAAACTACAAGAACAATGCACGAAATGATGATTGCCAAAGCCAATCTTTTTCATATATTAACACAAAAAAATTCCCAAACCCTAAAAACTACGAGCATGTTTGCTAAGGACTAGCTTAGAGAGAGTAAGAATATGATTTTAGAATAAGGCTACATGTTATAATACATGTAATGGGCGAGTTAGTGGGTTAGTGTTCATCTTAATAGTTCAAAAATAGTTCTCATCAGGTCATTAATAAGAGTTTAAGGAATCATGAGAAGCGCATAAATGCACTCCCCTTTTGGACATGGGGCAACCAAAAATATAAGAAGAAAATCGACTCCCTTTCCACCCTCAAAACTATATGGAGTTGTGGGCATCCCTCAATTGCCCAAATCCCTTCAACCCCTCTATACCTGGAGTTTAGGCAACCTAAAAATTGTCTAAGAGACTGTTTGGTATCAAATTTACGCTCGGATTTACGGTAAATCATGCTAAATGGTTTTCGAGCGCTCCATAAATCCAAATCCTCGTTAAATCCCGGATTTATAGATTAATGACGTAAATCCGGGATTTAGTAAATCCCTCGATTCAATGGATTTAACGGGATTTATGATCACGAGAACTATCACCCAAGGTGCCCGTGTCGTGGAGTAGTTGTGAATGCCCTTATCCGCCGCAATGACGGGTAAGCATCACTCTCATTCGCCGCCTTAGCCTCTCTGATTTGTCTTCCTTTACGATTGCTTGGCTCCTTCCTCCAGCAGGCGTCTTCCTTTGTGATTCGTCTTCCTCAATAGTTCATCTTCATCCATGGACATGTTCTAAAAACAAAAGAATCTAGAACAGTCGAAAGGATACATGACAAGTTGTTGTTGTATCTAGTGATTGTCAGTATATTTTGAAAAATGTGGTCAGATTCTGATTAGAGTGCATCAATAACATATATTAATCAAGAAAGAAAAAAATTGGGCTAAGTATAATGTTTAAGTTTCAATATAAATTATATTTTATAATAACTTTATGATTTTCTAATTTCAGATATCTAGCCAAAGAAATTGATCGTTGTGACAAAATTTATCTCTCATACAAGATATATCAAATCCTCTTGGATATTGAAACGTACTGTCAATTAGTAGTTCATATGTGCCCTGATCAGCATTAATTTATCATGTACTATTTATTGATTTTTCAGTTCTATTGTATGAACTCATCTTGGATTTATTATGTTGTATGCACTTATCTTGAATTTATAACTAACTTATTGATGTAATTCAGCATTGTTTCTTCACATTTAAATCCCTAACTATTATAAATCCTGAAGTATGTTACCAAACAGTTTGTAAATCCGAATTTACAGGATTTACTAAATCCCGCTAAATAAATCCTACTTGTTGCCAAACAGCCCCTAAGTATCTTTTAAATGCAATATTTAACTGTTTTCGTTTATTCGTCGTTTTGACTTCGCAGCACTACGGGGCTGTTTGGATGCTGGATTTAGGCCGGATTTGAAGCGGATTTGAGCTAAATCCAGCCAAAAGGCCAAAAATTCAAAACCAAATCTCACGGTAAATCAAAGCGGCGGTTGACGGAAAATTTCCTCTTTTCGTGGTAAATCCCGGATTTAAGAAATCTTTTGGTTCGGCGGATTTACGGGATTTGGCAGAAGAAGCGCGCGAAAGGGAGAAAGTTACCTTCACAGCAAGCGAGCTCCCGTTGTTGCTTCCGATCAAAAAATGTCGTAACTTTCAATCCAACAGGAAGGGAACGTCGTCGAAGGAGCGAAGTCGAACAGCGACGAAGAAGAACTCCTGCAAAACTCTACAGTCACGCGAAGGAAGGAACGAAGCCGAACGAAATAGAGAAGGAGAGCCAAAACCTAAACTCCGCTAACTTATTTGTTCGAAAACTTAATTAATATATTTTAAAATATTAATAATTAAGTAAAACTATTTAAATTATATTTAAATAATTAATAAAATTATTAGTTAAATACTTAGTTATTTCAAAATAATTAATTGGATTAAATATTATTTTGAATGGAAATAATTATTATAAAATATTATAAATAATTAATTAAATAGTATTAGAATATTAATTATTATTAAAAAAGTTTTATTATATTTTATTTAAACTCCTATTATTGTACTTTAATTTTTCTAGAAATAAATGTCAAATCTCTTAGTAATGTCACTATAAGCATGTCACGTTTGGAAATTGTTTGGTAATCCAATTATGGATTGAACCTTCCAAATGCTCTTCTGGTCCTTGATTTAAACTCATTTGGGCTCGGATTGAGTCGAATTTGGTGTTATTGTGTTCGTATTTCTGAGAGATTCAGTTCAACTATAAGTTTGCTGAAGTTGGAGTACACATGGTCGCTAATCTAATTTTTGAAGTTACAAACTTAATTTTGCTTCGAGATTCGTGCCCACTCAACAGATTAGGCAGCGCAAGGAGGACCGGTCTCAAAGAGAAATAAAAGAGTTTTTTGGTTGTAGGTTTTGAGCATAATATAAGAAAGGCCTAATTCAAATATTGCCAAGTAATAAAAACGATCATACAAATTTTTAAATCTCGTTTCTCCCCCGTCGTACCTTAAATTCCGAATTAACTCGTTTGACTTCATTTGATTAGAAGTTTTTTTATGTTTATTCCATTTTAAAACGACAAATTTATTTCTTTTTTGTTGTTTGGTTCATCAAATCACGTTCTCAATAACTCTTTTTTTCATTTTTCAGCGGTTTTGAAAAAGCTTTTTATATATGCTTTTTCATTAGAAAACTCCATTTTCTGAACTAATATTTTTTTTTTAAATTATCTTTTACAAAAGCACCCAAAAAAAAAACGAAGCCTAACTCCACTTCTCCTTCGCACGCCGTTGGTCCCGCCGATGTCTCTCCCCTGCAAGCTCACGCTGTGACTTCTTCGCTACTTTAATTGATGTCGATGGTTTCACGAATTTACGTAGGAGCAGAAGGGGGTGGAAGACGAAGGGACTATTTGGCAACATGATTTATGCAGAACTCATGCAAGATTTGAGCAGGATTTTTATGTTAAATCCTGCCAAACGGGATTTGAGCACCCGGGAAATCACACGGCGGAATAAACCCTCCCTTTCCCCTTTTTACCATAACTCACGGCTGAAGAAGCATGCAAAAGGGAGAAAGATAGTTACCTTCACAACGAGCGAGCTCCTGTCGTTACTTCTGCTCCAATAGGAATTACGTCGTCGAAATGTCGTGACTTCTGATCCGACGAGAAGGGAACGTCGTTAAATAAACGACTCGTTGCAGTGTTCGAACAATAACGAAGGTGTCGAAGAACCGACTTGTACAAAACTCTACCTCACACGAAACAACAAAGCTGAACAGCAAAGTAGAAATAGAGCAAATGAAAGGCAAACCCTATAGTGAAGAAATTTATATTTTTTTTACTAGGACATTTAGGCCAACTAACACAAACTAAAGACTTATTATTTGGTATGATTTTCTTACTACTTTTTAAAATAAAATTTTAATATAAAATTTAATATATTACTTTGAGTTTTTTTGGGATGTCTTTATGTTCCCTAATTTTAGTTTTCCTATTTACATTCATTGAATATGTTGGTTATCTTTGGAAAAGCTATTTGAATTATGATGGGTTGGTGAAAAGCTTCTTTACCCTCTAACTTTTGCTATTATAGGTGAATTATGATGACTTAGTCATTTTGTACACACCTCATTTAGAAGGCCCTCATCAATCATGAGATACAACTTTGCCCGCCCTTATTTTGTTTGATCTCCCTCTAATCATATTTTTGTGGCTCTTAGATTTAATTTACTAGTTACTTTGATTGCTAATTCTCCTCTAAACTATAGTACATTTTATGTAATTAAATGAATGTGCTCTCTATTAGCACAAGTTTTTTTTGGATGGTGCTAAAAATTGAAATATATAGATAATAAACCTACTTGAAAATTAGAATGTGCTTGACTATATTATGAAGAATTGTTAAAGATTAGTGATAACCCATTAACTTAATAGTTAAATCACTAACCTATTAGCATCTATCCATTAACTCTCTCTCTCTCTCTTTTGATTGCAAGTCGGAATATATGTCACGCACTTTAAGAAAATTAGGATAAATTATTCAAATTATGGGATTTACATACATGCCACTTTATTTCATGCTATTTATATATCTAATACCAAAAAAATTTATATTTCATAGCTACCAAATTAATTAAATTATTATGATTTGTTAGAATATCAACCCCAATCTTTAACAAGAACATTGATGTGATCCATTCTTGATATGAAAACTCAAGTTACATCTAACACGGTCATTCATTCTTTGAATTTTTTTTTACATATTCAAAATTTGGTTGTAAATTTTTTTTATTTTATAAATATTTCTATTATTTTTTCAAGGAGAAAAAAAAGTGCATAAACATCATCATCATTTAAAATGAAAAAAGAATTTTTTTTAGGAGCCATATTCATTGAATAACAAGAAGCATAAACAACTAAAAAGAAATGTTAGACCCAAGGAATGACAAAAAAATAAATAAATAAATAAAACAATGATTTTATATAATATTTAGATTTTTCATAATATGAACAACATTTTTTTTATAAGAAAATGATACGCACATTAATATTAATTTAGATGAAAATTTAAGATGGAGTGTATAAATAGTTGAATTTTATGATAAGATCGTGACAGAGAAGAAATTTAGATAAGAGAAAAATTGTATTATAACTTATAAGCAAGTGTTTTCACATATTTATTTAAGAAGACTTGCACTAGTCATTTGGATTAGTTGTTATTTGAAGGGAGAAATTATTACGTGCGGTTATTGGATCATCCGAAGGCCAATCAGGATGCACCACTTCATCCAATAAATAATAATAATACAGTAAATTTGCGACATAGCGCGTCCTAATTGGCCTCCGAATAAAACTTTTATTTGGTCCGGTGAACGTAAGCAACTCTACGTTCGGCCGCCAGTAGAATCGCGCCACGCGTTTTCATTATTTACCGCGTGCCCCGACAACCCAACCCGGAACGGACCTAAGATTGCTCGATATTGCTCAATATTGCTATGTATTGGTCGATTTTGCTCGGCAATAATCAATACCGAGCAAATACTTAGCAATACCAAGCAAATACCAAGTTGTACCGAGTTTTTTCTAGCAATATCGAGCAAATACCTAGCAATACCGAGCAAATCCTGAGCAAATATTGAGTTGTACCGAGTTGTAAAAAAATTCGGTACAACTCGGTATTTGCATGGTATTGGTCTTCACAGAGCGGTATTTCTCATTTTTGCAAAGCAGTACCTCGCAAATACCGAGCAATACCGAGAAAATCGCGAACATAGCATTCCCGGGTTCCGCTCCGGGTCAAGTCGTCGGGCCGCGCGGTAAAGAGTGAGAGCACGTGGCGACATGTTATTGGCGGCCGAACGTAGCTCTACGTCCGGTCAGAGGACGTAATAATTGTTCCTCCGAATGACGTCCAGTGAACACAAGTAAGAATTTCTCAGTTAAATGAGAGTAAATGTTGAGAGATGTGAATATATAAATAGTCTCTAGACATTTTGAGGGTAGTTAGTTTAATTAGACTTTGAGTTTATGATTACAAATATATTTATAGATTCAAAAGAAAAAAAAACATTTTATATAATCTAATGATTAGACTTTGTTACATTTTATATTTTAATTTTGCTTAATATAAAATTATAATTCTAATGTAAACTAAAAATCTTATAAGTAACTAATTAGTGCTTTATGGGTAGTTAAATTAGCTGTCCAAAGAAAGACAAGTACTTGGATTAAAAAGGCTTGTGTGTGAATAATGAAAACTTAGGTTTTGTTTGTGATAATTTCTTACTATTTTTTAAAACAATATTTTAGCACAAAAAATTCTTTTAGCTATTAATTTTTGTACTAAAAAATTATTTTAAAAAAGCAATAAGTAAATTGTCCCAAATGAAGACTAAGTTGATTACCCTACTTTTTTTAGTATTTGGTAATTTTTTATTTATTTTAATTTTTATTTTTTTTAAAACCAAAACAAAATTTATTCAAAGATAAAATGGACATACAACCAAAAGGCAAGCACAATCAAAAAAGAAAAATTACAAAGCTTAAGGGAAGCCACATAACCCAAAAAAAGCAAAATAAGCTGGAAAAGATAAAAAATCTGAAGTGCCGAACTCAGAATCATCACCCGATTACCAGGCTAAGATCATCCGTTGGAGGAAATAAGCATTTGTGAGAAAACCCAAATACAAAATCCATCCTTGAATACACATAATAATGATCCACCAAAGTTGTCAAAACAAGCCATGGCCTTCCAGAGAGGAATACAAAAAACCTACCTCATCATAGTCCGTAAACAAAATATAACAACCCTAAGCCTTGCCATCCAACCACAAAACATCCAAAGAAATTATGGGGATTAGGTCTAGCGATATCTTTCCCCTTAAAATGAGTCATGTGGAATCCTAAGCGATTAAATGAAGGGTTTTTACCTAAGATAATTTCATAGATTTGATAACCTTTAATTAAGCTTTTGTGAAATTTTAATTTTTTTTTTACATATATTTACTAGAATTTATAATTTATTTATATAAAAACAATGATAAGAGAGAAGAATCTTTTTAAATATACATAATAAAGACATATCATCTAAGAAAATTCTTTAGAGTTATAGAAAAACAAAAAAATTATGCTCTAAAATTGCAAATAATTCTTTAATTTATAAAAAATACTTAATAAAAATATGAGTCATGCTTTAAACTATGTGCTTAATTGTTGTCAAACAGTTAGATTAAGTAGGTAGTTGTCCAATCTCTTCCCAACCATGACAATGGAGACCAATTAGTGACCAACTAATCAATAATTAACCCTATCTAGCCACTTGTCCAAACCTTAGAAAAGCACAAAGCAAATCTCATCCACCACATTTGACTACAATATTTTATATCTTTTGATGCTAATTAACATAAGTTTTGTAATTATTAGAATGAAAAAATAATAATAAGTTAAAATTGGTATTATAATTAGTATGTTAGAGTATTAATTAGGTATAATTACTTGTAATTTGCAATATTAATGTTGCTAATCATGATTGAACAATACTCATATGTCATTTCAGCTCAAGAATATTTTTGAAATTACAAATATCCCATTCAAGGGTGAAATCATAAATCAATGGGCTTTGAAGTACATTTTGTTGAGTTTCGCATCAAAATATTACAACAACAACAATAATATGTTTTTATCTTATTACGTGAGGTTGGCTTAGGGGTGTAAGTGAGCTGAGCTAGCTCGCGAACTGACTCAAGCACGGCTTATTTATGGGCTCACGAGCCGAGCGTATCGAGCTCACGAGTTGAGTTCGAGCTTTATGAGGCTCGGCTCATGAGATGGCTAGAATAATTTTTGGGCTTTTTTAAATTTAAATAATTAATATTTTTATTAAATTTAAATCTTAAAAGAAAAGTTGTTGTAAGTTTAAGAAAAATGTTAAAGCTGTACCTATAGCCTACATTGCAATAGTTTTCAAAATTATAATATTAAAGCTACAGTTGTTTTATCCACCAGAAAAAGTAAAACATCTTTTTTAATATATATTAAAGCTGCAAACCTGCAACAGTGTCCAAAAAAATGCAAGATAACTTTTGTTATCCAATACTCAAACTCAAGATCTCTTAATTGATAGATAAAACTCCAAATCAACATATCAATGTGAGCTGCGTAAGACGATATCACTGAATGGATTGTTTGTGCAACAAATATTATTTTAATTAATACACTTTACAAAGCTATTTGATTAAATGATCCACCCCAAACGTTATTCCACTGCTAAAACCGCCCACCAATTTCCTTAGAAAATTAAGAAATTCTACATTATTTTAATATTTATATTTTAAGTTTTTAATTATATGAGTAAGTTTAAATTTCAAATATTAAAATATGTAAATATATAAAAATTATGAGGCATCTATGTAAACCCGCCTATTAGCGTATTTGACGGGCAAGGGCGTTAAACGCCCGCCAGTTCTTCCATGGTTTTATTGCGTTCCCATAACATAACTCCCCATTTGTGAGTCTCCGACGGAGACTCCCTCCTCTCTCTCTCTCTCTCTCTCTCTCTCTCTTCGTCGATGGGACGGCGGAGGGGCGCGAAGGGTCCGGTGGGGGCGGTGTACGCCTGGGTACGAGGTCAATCAGTGAAGGCAAAGACGGCGCTCGGAGCTTTGGCGGCCTTCATTGTCCTTGCCGCGCTGTGGGCGTTCGTCCGCAACCACAATCACTTCTTCGTCGCTTCGGAGGTCGTGCACTCCGCGGGCATCATCGTCCTCATATACAAGCTCACTAACCACAAGACATGCTCTGGTGATCATCTTTTCTTTCCCCTTTCTTTGTTTACTTTAGTTTGCTAGGGCGAACAAAGTTCTTGTGTTGTGAATTGTGATGGTGAAATTTGTTGCTATTGACTTGTTGTTATTGTTGGGATTTGATATGGCTGGAAAGGGCTTGCCGCTTACGGTTTAATTCGTTGATTTGGGTTCATGTGATTCTGGATTTCTAATTGATGGATGGCTATTTGAGAGGAATTGATTGTGAGAAAATCTTGTTTTTTAGAAATGGATACGGTGGCACCTCTATGTTTCAAATGCTCTGTGATTGTTAGCTTTCGCCCATAATCATGGTTTTATTCGGAATATATTATGGCAGATTATCTGCGGCCGAAATACTAATCGAATTGGATATTGCTCTTCTCTGACCTAAATACCTCTCCCCAAATTTTCGTTATCTTGTTCCATATAGTCTCCTCTTTTATGGTTTCTATATTTAGCATGAATCATCTTTGACCACAAAGACTGTTCTCCTCTCCCTATCTTTGGATATCTAGTATTGATTTCTATAAAATTCTATTATAAAAAGGAAGATCTGCATCGTTTTTTTTTTATTCTATGATAGTAGTCTTTTTTTTAAGCTACATGTCACAATTTTGAAATATTTATTATCTTCTTCACTGTTTTGTAGGTCTTTCGTTGAAGTCTCAAGAGCTTACAGCAATATTCTTGGCTGTGAGGTTTTATTGCAGTGTAATCATTGAAAAGGACATTCATACTGTCCTTGATCTCCTGACTTTATTTTCAACGCTTTGGGTTATATACATGATGAGATTCAAGTTGAATTCCAGCTACACTAAGGAACTCGACAATATGCCAAGATACTATTTGGTAAAATCATATACTTCCATAAGTTGTTATAAATTTCTAGTCTTTTGCATTTTGTGTTTGTGGTAGTTCTATTTGATGTAACTATCTTATCTCTTGTCATTTCCTAACATGTTCCTCATATTGATAAGCTTCCTCCAGTACTTGTTTACCTGTTCTCTTAGGAATTGTCATTCAATATCATTGTTTATGGAGGAAAAAATTAGGAGATAAAAGGCTTGGTTTGAGACAACTTTCTTAATGCTTTTTAAAGCAGCTTATTAGTATAAAAATTTTTAGTTAAAAGAAATTTTTGTACTAAAAAGTTACTTTTAAAAGCAGTAAGAAAATTATTCCAAACGAAGCCAAAGATTTATATAATCCAATGGCTTGCCATTAGAAATACTTTCTTCCAATTTACATTTGTGGGATGCCTTATGCAAATATTCAATCTACAACCGTTAAATTTTAAATGGTTTATGTGTTAGTGTTTCCTTGCAGTTGGTTCCATCTATTGTTCTTGCCATACTTGTCCATCCTTTCTTATACAAGCACCACAGTAGATTCCTTTGGGCTTTTTCTGTGTACCTAGAATCTGTGTCTGTGCTTCCTCAACTCCGATTGATGCAAAATGCAAAGGTTTGCTTGTATCTTTGTACTTGATGGCTATTTTAATGCGTTTGATAATACGTGAATTTAGAAACAATGGTATCTTTTGCAGATGGTGGAACCTTTTACAGCCCATTATGTATTTGCACTGGGTGTTGCTAGATTCTTAAATTCTGCCCATTGGATAATTAAGGTACATTCTATCTTTTCTTTGTTTATGTGGTGAATATTCCATAATGCTATCTGCTAATAGCTAAGCAATTTTTATATGGGTTGTTATTGTTTTCAATTTTCCTTATCTAATTGAATTTCTCGGATAAGCTGGAAGATCTAATTCTATAGTATACTATGTTGACTATAGGAGTTTATTGTCATCCTCGTCAGCATATCATTCTCAGAATCTCACCTCTTTATGATGTTGACAGTTATAAGGGATTGATGAAAAAATATTTTCTTTGAAATTTTTGAAGCTTAGTTCTTGACTTTGTTCCCTGGATTGAGAATTTCCTTCAAGTAGGTCCGATTCTTCCGACGATCACCACATCAATTCTGTGGTGTCAAATCTCAATCTTTGTTTTCATTTCTTGTTGAAAAGCATACATATCTATAGCTCCGTCGCCCTTTTTCTTCTTAACTTCAATTCAGAGCTTTTGTGGCCTTTTATTATCATACGCCTTCAATAAATGTGGTTTTATTGAATATCAATAGACAGAGCTTTTATTATGTGCGGACACCGGATGGTTCTCCCGTCCGGTTAAGCTCTCGGTACTGAGCGCGGTATTTTTTTGGGGTGACGTGGCGCAATTTTATTGATCTCCGGACGCTTTCCAGACTCCGCACAGAATAATAAATCCAATAAACAATAGATCAGAGCTTATGATTTTTATGGTAGGCTAACAGCAATTTTGTGTATGATTATATGATTGATAGGTTATTGATACTGGCGGATCATTCCTCACTGGTTCATCATCTGCGGTCTTCTGGACCCCGGCAGTCCTCGTCGCTGAACTGGTTCAGACACTGATCTTGGCTGATTTTTGCTACTACTATATTAAGAGGTAAAAGGATTAGCTCTAGCTTTTCTATATACTGTGAACTGTCGTTTGGTTTTTTACTCCCTATTCTTCCACTTGCAGCGTCATGCTTGGCCAGCTGATGCGACTGCCTTCGGCACATGGAATGAGAGATGTATAACTAGCTGGAACTTAATAACTTAGGTAATCATTCAAAGATGATTCTGTAGTCTTGTCTGATGTTGTGTTAAGTATGTTTAAATATGTAGGTTTTTTTACAAAATTTGCGGTTAGAACGCCTTATGAATATTTATATTATAGATAATCATGCAAAAGAATTCTGCCTAAATATTGTGCTGATTTGGATGTCCTGAATGATTTTTTCTTTCCTGCTATTTCTGATTTGTATTCTTTGGAGTTTTATTTTTATTTTTCTAAAAAAGCTCAAACATTGCATTTTCTTGAGCGCAGGTTCTTTTTTATGTATTTAAGTTATTATCTTCACAAAAAGTAACCTAATCCCACATATTACTTGGTATCTAATTAGTCAATTACATAATTAAATGTTCATAGTTAGCTTAATGAATCGATCCGTATGTAAACCTTAAGTTTATCTTAATCACAGTACTTACTATAGCTTAACTTGTAGTTAGTTTAATGTATTCTATTCAATATCATTTGTATTACAGTTACTACATAATATTAATTAATTAGATGTTAACCTTAACTATCTTAAGCAAAGATTTGATACATATAAGTTAATAGACCATCTCATCTTTTTTTAGTGAATTGATATAATATCTAAGATTCTGACATGAAGTGCTTCTAGAAATAAAATAAACCTTTAGTTGAATTTTAATTTCAGCAAATCTCAAAAGCTATCCATAAGAAGAACTACGAGGAATAACAATTTTAATTGATGATATACAGAAGAAAACAAACAATATACATTAGATCTTTAATTTGAGAGGAAGATACCGCTCTCTCAAAATCCTAGTTACCTCGCTAGAGCCCTCTCACCCTTAGGAATATTAATTTCAGCCAAATCTCACATAATCCAACTCTTAGTTTCATAAAACTACTTAAAGCATGCAATATCCAATAAATACCCAAAACAACCCTCCCAATTTGAATTTCCCTCCTAGCTGCCCCCTCCCTTTGAATTAGGCTTCGTTTGATTCGGTTTATGCTTACATAAAAAGGAGTTTTAGAAAAGGAGGTTGAGAAAAAGCCGTTCAATAAAATAGAGTTTCAATAATGAGATATGTTTGACTAATATTTTTAAAAGTGTTTATTAATACTTGAAAGTAATTTTAAATTGTTTGTTTAGGAGTTCTGCTTTTGAGATTTTATTATAAAAGACATAAGGAAAGGTTCATCCATTTTATAAGCACTTCCTTGATCCCTACCTTTCTATGATGTACCCCTTCCAACTCCAATGTTTCCAACACCACCTCTAAATCTTCTCTATAAGTATCACAACTAACTCTAAACTAGATGCATGATCACCAAGAGCTCTCCTCAACTGGGACACATGGAACACCAAATGTATAGTAGCAGTCGAGGTAACTTCAATCGATTAGTCACTACTCTAATCCTCTCCAGTATCTCATAGGGGCCTATTAGTTACTGTCTATTGGGATGAAGCTTCAAGTATACCCTATCCCTTATCTCAAACAACACGTCTTTCTTGTACCCATCTGTTTGCTTCTTCATGATTTGTTGAGCCCTCATTAAATGCATTTTTAATTCAGCCAATATCATATCCCTTACTCTAAGCACTGCTCCACCGATGAGACTAGTGTGCTACTCTACCTAAAATACACCAAGTGAGGTGGGTCCCTTCCATACAACACTTTGAAAGGAGTCATCTGTGAAATTGAATGATATGAAGTGTTGTATCAATACTCCGCCCATGCTAGCCACTTGGTCCAAAGTCGAGATGTCTCTGAAATAAAACAACGCAAGCAAGTCGCTAAGCTCTTGTTTATCACCTCTGTCTACCCGTCTATCTAGAGGTAGTAAGCGGAACTCCTTTTCAATATTGGCCTATGCATCCTTAACATTTCCCCCACACTTGATCGAGGAACACCTTGTCTCAATAAGACACCATCGATTATGGTATCCCATGCAATCTGACTAACTCTCTGATGAATGTTGTTGCCACTGACACTATATATATGGATGCGGTAGAGGAATAAAATGAGCATACTTGCTCAATTTATCCACCACCACCAAAATCCATGATGACCTTATCCCACACATTGTCTAGAAGAGCTAGAGGTTGCAATAACCCTCCCGGAGCCATGGCCATGTATTTTCTCCTCTGGCACACCTCGCATCTAGCCACAATTTCCTCCACATCCTTATGCATCCCCTTCCAATATAAGTCCACCGCCAACCTCCTGTATGTCTTCTGCATTCCTGAATGCCCACAATCACACTCTTCTGGAACTCCTGCAAAAGGTGAGGAATATTGACTGAGCTTTGTGGCAACAAAAATCTCTCATGGTTCAATAGTGTCTCCCCCTCTATGGAATAGCCAGGGTGGCTACTCTTATCCCTTAGCAGATCAACCCTAATCCTCCTCAGCTCCTGGTCTTGAACTCTCTCTTCCATAATAGCCCCCCAATCCAATATTAGTGGTATCGAAATAATCACCCAATCTAACATTAGTGATATTGAAATAGCTAACTCCTGGAGCTCCCCCATGCTTATGGACATGCTTGATGTATGCTATGATCTGTACAAGATCTGATTTAGCATATGTAGTGGGAGTTGTCAGCAAATTTATGAGTAACTAATGCAAACTTCATTGGGAGGTGGTTGAGTGGATTCTTAGATACCTGAGAGGATCAATAGACAAAGCTCTTTACTTTGGTGGTGCAGGGATTGATCTATATGGACAGAGCTTTGTGGCAACAAAAATCTCTCATGGTACAATAGTTTCTCCCCCTCTATGGAATAGCCAGGGTGGCTACTCTTATCCCTTAGCAGATCAACCCTAATCCTCCTCAACTCCTGGTCTTGAACTCTCTCTTCCATAATAGCCCCCCAATCCAATATTAGTGGTATCAAAATAACCACCCAATCTAACATTAGTGGTATTGAAATAGCCAACTCCTGGAGCACTCCCATGCTCATGGACATTCTTGATGTATGCTATGATCTATACAAGACCTGATTTAGCAAATGCAGTGGGAGTTGTCAGCAAATTTATGAGTAACCAATGCAAACTTCATTGGGAGGCGGTTAAGTGGATTCTTAGATACCTTAGAGGATTAATAGACAAAGCTCTTTATTTTGGTGGTGCAAGGATTGATCTATAGGGTTATGTAGATTCTGATATTGCTGGAGATCTTGATGGTAGAATAAGCACATGTTATATCTTTATTTTGGGAAAGACTGCAGTTAGTTGAGTTTCTAAGTTATAGAAGATTATTGTGCTCTCAACCATAGAAGCAGATTACATTGCTATCATTAAGGCTACAAAAGAGATGATTTTGTTGTAAAGTTGTTGACAGAGCTTGGCAAGGGGCCAAGGAATGGGAAGCTACATATAGATAGCATGAGTGCTATACATCTAGCCAAGAATGCTGCATTTCATGTCAAGACGAAGCACATCCAGCTTCGGTATCATTTCATCAGGTCACTTTTGGAAGATGGTCAGTTATCTTTGGAGAAGATATACACGACTGAGAATTCTACATGCATGCTGACGAAGACGATGACAGTTGATAAACTAAAGCCATGTATAGCTTCAGTTGGTCTATATGGAGGATGAGAGCAAGGGTGAGCCACATTACAGGTACTATGATTGGTATTATATATCAGGAGAAGGTTTGATTGTAATCAGTTCCAAGTGGGAGATTGTTATGTGTGGAATCTGATTGTGTTAATCAACCCGGTCATTCTATTATTTCGGACCTCAAAACTTGTGTTCGCTTGGGGGGGAATTTATTTTCTACAACTTCCCGGAAGCAGAGCATCACACCAGTATAGATTATGTGCCCGCAGCGAATCAAGACAAAGGTTTGAGCGCCGCAACACCTGAAACTGGTTCTGCAGCATTGCGAGACAGACTAAACAGTTTTTTTCTCTTTTTTTAAGGGTTGCGTCCCTTGGGGTTATTTTACTTGGTTTTCTCTTGTAGTTTGATTATGTAGACATTAAAAATTGTGAATGTGAGAAGAGAAGCAAGGAGATAGAGAGAGAGAGATTTGTAGCGGTATAGATATGGTGCCGCATCGAATCAAGACAAAGGTTTGAGCGCCGCAACACCTGAAACTGGTGCTGCAGCATTGCGAGACAAACTAAACAGTTTCTTTCTCTTTTTTTTTTAAGGGTTGCGTCCCTTGGGGTTATTTTACTTGGTTTTCTCTTGTAGTTTGATTATGTAGACATTAAAAATTGTGAATGTGAGAAGAGAAGCAAATAGATAGAGAGAGAGAGGGAGAGAAAGAGAGAGAGAGGGAGAGAGAGAGAGAGATTTGTACTTATTTCTCCCAATTTTCATAGTGAATTTTTTGGTGTGGTGTGACTTCATGATTTTTTTTCGTATTTTGCATTTTTCCACATTAAATCCTGGTGGCTTTTACTTTTTTGTTGCTTTTACTTTCTTGCTTGTTCCGTCATTGTGGTGTTTACTCCTCATATTCCCCAACAACTGGATTGACCCGACCCGCCAACCCGAGTTGCACGCAGCTACAGGTGAGCGATGGTGCGGACCACACGGGCTAGGGTTTGGAACACGAGGCCTAGCGAGCAAGGGCCAGGAGTGAGAGCGCGCTCTGTGGTCCTGCGGGGTGTGAGCGCGTGTGCAGGGTTGCGACTGCGGATCAGTGGAGAGGGCCTGTGGGGTGAGCGCGGGGCCAAGGGCGATGCGAGCGCGGCTGCCCTTCTTGTGCGAGTGCGATGCAGTGGATGTAGCGGAGTGCGGGAAGCGGGGAAGGTAGGTGGGCCAACCAAAACTCAGGTCAAATCCAAGTCAAATATGGGTTACTGAGTTGACCCGACTCGGCCCAATATTTTAAATGGGTCATACAATGGAACCCGAACTTGACCCGTTTGTTAAATGGGTCGACCCGAACCCAAATTTTCCAGGTTGGGTCAATAATTGATACCCCTAGGGTGGACCACCCCAACAATGCCTGATCCAAGAGGGACTGATCTATCATTTTACTTCTAGCAATCCTAAAGCTTAATTCCATCTTAGGTATCAGCTAATACTTTTTTTCAACTATTTCAAATTAATAGCCGTTGTAGTTTTACTCTCCTTGGAGTAGAAATGCTTTTACTAATAAAAAAATATTTCAACAAAATCCACTGTTGTGCATATCTGAGTGACCTTTTTGGCGGATTCAACTTCTTTTTTTAGGGTGGGCAAAAAAAAAAATTTTTGCTAGGGGATGGATAGAGATGATTAGAATTAATAAAATTGGGACAAAAATTTTTTTTGAGAGGGCAAAATACCCAAAATATCCAAAATATTTCAAAAAATACCTTCTAAAATTTTAAATTTTTTTTTTTGATGCCCACCCTCACTAGTATGGGGATCCTCCCATGCGGCCCCTAAACTTGCTTGAAACGTTAGCAATTCAAATGACTAACGAGTGCCTGGAACAAGTATATTCTCTTTGTAGAATGTGGATTTATAAGTTGACATAGTAGAAATAAAAGTATATTTTTTCTAGAGAAGCTGCTGAACTACTCCAAGCGGAAGATGTGAAAGAAGTATTGCAACTTTTTGCCTCTCATATCTTGGTTTTGTTCATCAAGTTCAACCTTTTATCGTTGCGAAAAATTCAAGAGTTAAGACCCTCTTTTGGGCTTAGGGCTATTCTCTGTGGAGTGGCTTATAATCATTTTCCTAGAATGGCCTTATACGAAGGAATTTTTATTCCGTCAGGTTACCTGATGTAGCTCTACGTCAGGTAGCCAATAATATGTCGCCACGTGCTCTTACTCTTTACCGCGCGGCCCGACGACCGGACGAGGACCGAATTCGGGAGTTTGCGTATTGCTATGTATTGGTCGATTTTGCTCGGTATTGCTAGGTATTGGTCGATTTTGCTCGGTATTGCTAGTTATTGGTCGATTTTGCTCGACAAAAAACGAAAAATACCATTCTGTGAAGAGCAATACCGAGTAATACCTAAAAGAACCGAGCAATACCAAGTTCTTTTAGGTATTACTCGGTATTGATCTTCACAGAGCGGTATTTCTCGTTATTGCCAAGCAATACCGAGTAATACCTAATAATACCGAGCAATACGCGAACATAGTAATCCCGGATTCGGTCCGAGTTGGATCGTTGGGCCACGCGATAAAGAGTAAGAGCACATTGCGACATATTATTGACTACCTGACGTAGAGCTACATCAGTTAACCTGACGGAATAAAATGGGCTCTCTCATGTGATCATCGGAGAATTCCAAATTACATACATTTGCACATATTGAGTGAATAGAGAAATAAAATCCGTTAATTTGGCTGTAATATGGGATGGAAATTTTTATTTCAATTGCTCTGTTGAGGTACTAATTGCCAGTGTCAAGGATGCCTTGCCATTGTTGGCAATGCCC
>NW_021318928.1:37518-187156 GCF_001605985.2 Dendrobium catenatum
AAAAAAAAAAAAAAAATCTAACATCAATGGTATCGAAATAGCCAACTCCTGTACCTCCAACATGCATATGGACAATGCATCAACTGCCTTTTTATCTAGCTCTGGCATGTAGTAGATATCAAAATCATATCCCAAAAGGTTTGATAACCACCTCTGGTGCTCCTTACTTATCATCTTATGCTCTAACATGTATTTCAAGCTCCAATAGTCTGTCCTGATAATGAAATGTTTGCCAA
Organism: Dendrobium catenatum; assembly: GCF_001605985.2. Classification (NCBI taxonomy): domain Eukaryota; kingdom Viridiplantae; phylum Streptophyta; class Magnoliopsida; order Asparagales; family Orchidaceae; genus Dendrobium; species Dendrobium catenatum. Next base: position 37,755 of record NW_021318928.1, read on the forward strand.
GAAAGTAAGACCGCCACTTCTGAACGGCCTATGACCAACCATCAACTCTCTTTTATAGACTGACTTCAACCTCGCCCTGGCTGTCAACACCTAGTTGAAGTAAGTTATGGGCCTATAATTATGCATAAATACTGCCCCCAATTTATACCTTGATGCATGGATCTTCACCAGAAAAACCTGTCTAAAATCTGGTAGGTTTGAGATTGGTACTGTGGTCATGGCCTTCTTCTATCTCTCTAAAGCATGGGTAGTTGCCTCTCCTCACATAAAACTATCCTTCTTCAGCTGCACTGTCAGTGGCCAAGCTATAGTGTTGTATCCCCTCATAAACCTCATGTAGTACCTGATCAACCCTAGGAAATCCCTCAACTCTTTCAGAGTCTAAGGTAGGGACCATTTCAACATAGCCTCAATCTTCGCCTGATCAGCAGCCATCCCCTCCTAAGATACATGTGCCCAGAGTATTCCACACTAGTCTGTGCAAAGCAACACTTCTTCATGTTTGCCCACAGCTAATGCCCCTATAGCACCACCAACACCACCTTCAAGTGCTCTAAATGCTCCTCATCCGACTTATTGTACACCAGGATGTTATCAAAGAAAATTAGTACAAATCTCTTGAGGTATGGTTGGAACACCATATTCATGAGGGGATGGAATGTAGCAGGGGCATTGATGAGACCAAACGACATCACCAAGAACTCATAGTGTCTCTCATAGGTCCGAAATACAGTCTTCGAGACGTCCTCCTCTCTCATTCTAATTTGATGATACCCGAACTTTAGATCCATCTTCATAACACCACTGCTCCACATAGCTCACCCAATAACTAATCGATCACAAGAATAGGAAACTTGCTCGTAGTGTCCCACATGGATCCGGAATGCAATCTTTGGGACGTTCTCCTCTCTCATTCTGATTTAATGTTACTCGGACTTCAAATCTATTTTCATGAATACAACTGCTCCAGATAGCTCATCCAACAACTCATCTATCACCGAAATAGGAAACTTGTCTTGCACAGTTTCATTATTCAGGGCCCGATAATCCAGACAGAATCTCTAGCACCCATCATTTTTCTTAACCAATAAGACTGGGTTAGAAAAAGAGTCCACACTCGGCATGATGATCCTGACCTCAAACATCACCTAAATCAGCTTCTGAATCTCATCCTTCTTGATCTGAGGGTAGCGGTAAGCCTAACACTAATATGATAGGAAGTGCTTGTATAAATAAAATAAATGCTTGGCTAAATTTTAATTTCAACAAATCCTAAAAGAAGAACTATAAGGAATAACAAAAGAGAACATTTTAATTAATGATATATGGAAGAAAATAAACAAGATACAATGGATCTTCAATTTGAGAGAAATATCTCTCTCCCAAAACCCTAGCCGCCTCGCTAGAGCCCCTTAGGAATATTAACTTCAGCCAAATCTCACATAATCCAACCCTAGGTTTTACGAAACTACTTAAAAGTATACAATATCCAGCAAATACCCAAAATAACCCTCCCAATTTGAATTTTCCTCCTAGTCGCCCCCTCCTCCCTTTGCATTAATCCTTGGGCCCCACCCCAATGCGGCTGAGGTAAACCAGGCTTTCGCTTAGAATATACCCTAGCCAATCTCGCGTGAACCAGGGGTGTCAAAATGGATTTTCTAGTCGATTTAAGGTCCAACCCGAAATTGACCCTCCTTTAACTAATCCAACCCAAACCTGACCCTATTAGGCAAACGGGTCAGGAATTCGGATCCAAACCCAACTCGTTGGATTATTGGTTTGAATCGACCCGTCTCGCTATTTATTTAATTGTCTCGAACCTCAAAACTTATTGTGTTCGCTGGTGGTGCGGTGCGGTTCAGTTTACCCCCTGTTGAAGTTCTGGTGCTTTGCACCCAAATTTTTTTCCCTTACAACACCCCAGCGCTGTATACCTGAGCGCCCCAATGCTACGTACTCGAGTGTCCCGACGCTATGTTCACGAGTGCCCCAACGATGAATGACAGAGAGCAAAGCACGATAATGGTATATGGCGCCACAGCGGATCAAGACGCACTATGAGACAGACTAAATGGGTTCTTTCTCGTGTTTTTTAAAGGGTTGCGTCCCTTAGGGTTATTTTACTTGCCTTTCTCTTGTATTTTGAGTGTGTAGACATTAAAAATTGTGCATGTGAGAAGAGAAGCAATGAGACAGAGAGAGAAGAGAAATCTGTACTTATTTCTTTCAATTTTTATAGTGAATTTCTTGGTGTGGTGTGATTCTGTAGTTTTTTCCCCTATTTTGGGTTTTCCTACATTAAATCCTAGTGTCCTTTACATTTCCAATACTTTTACTTTCTTGCTTGTTTCATCATTGTGGTGTTTACTTCTCCACATTTGTCCTAACAACCGAGTTTACTCGACCCAACCCACTGACCTGGGTTGCGAGTAGCTGTAGGCTTGTGATGGTGCGGGCCACATGGGTGAGGGCGAGGGTTTGGACCATGAGGGAGAGCAGGCAAGGGCCAGGCGCGAGAGCGCACACTACTGTGCTAAGGGGTGTGAGCGCGGGTGCTGGGTTGCGATTGTGAAGAGGGCTTGCAAGGTGAACGCGGGGCCGCAGGCGATGAGAGTGCAAGCGACGCATGCACAGGCGATGTGAGCGCGACTGCCCTACCTCTGCAAGTGCAGTGCGGTGGATGCAGTAGTGCGGGAAACAAGGAAGGTGGGTGCCAGTCGGAACTCGAGTCATATCCGGGTCAAATTCGGGTTACCAGGTTGACTCGAACCCAACCATATTTTTTTAAACGGCTCATACAATGGAATATGAACATGATCCATTTGTTAAACGGGTCGACCCAAATCCAGTTTTTCCAAGTCGGGTCAATAATTGATACCCCTAGGGTGGACCGACCCAATCATGCCGGTTTAAGTGGGACCGGTCTAACATATTACTTCTAGCAATCCTAAAGCTTAATTCCATCTTAGGTATCATCTAATACTTTTTTCAACTATTTCAAATTAATAGCCAGCTGTAGTTTTACTCTCCTTGCAGTAGAAATGCTTTTACTAATAAAAAAAATAATTCAACAAAATCCTCTGTTGTGCATATCTGAGTGACCTTTTTATCGAAGGGCCCTAAACTTGCTTGAGACGTTCCTTAGCAATTCAAATGACTAACGAGTGCCTGGAACAAGTATATTCTCTTTGTACAATGGGGTATTTATAAGTTGGCATAGTAGAAATAAAAGTCTATTTTTTTTCTAGAGAAGCTGCTGAACTACTCCAAGCGAAAGATGTGAAAGAAGTATTGCAACTTTTGCCTCTCATATCTTGGTTTTGTTCAAGTTCGACCTTTTTTTATCGTTGCGAAGAATTCAAGAGTTAAGACTCTCTTTTGGGCTTATTAGGGCTATTCTCTGTGGAGTGGCTTATAATCATTTTCCTAGAATGGCCTTATACGAAGGTGGGCTCTCTCATGTGATCATCTGAGAATTCCAAATTACATACATTTGCACATATTGAGTGAATAGGGAAATACAATCGGCTAATTTGGCTGCAATATGGGTTAGAGTTTTTTTATTTCAATTGCTCTGTTGAGGTACTAATTGCCTGTGTCAAGGATGCCCTTGCCATTGTTGGCAATGCCCATCTCTAACTATTTGATGAGTTTCATTTATTTGTTAGAAAAATCTTGAAATATTATGAACAAAATTGGCATATTGTTGTCTCTTGCATTGGAAAGATTCAACAAACTGTTTGCAGATATCGGACGGAGAGAACTGTTCGGATTTACTACAGTTTTGCTGCTCTTTTACAAAAAAGAACAGTAAAATGATAACAAATATTTAACTATAAATGCATTTTTATTGCACTTTTGCTGTTTTTTTTTTTTTTTTGCAAAAGCGCGATAAATATTCAATTATTTAATAAATATTAAATACTTGTTGCTCTTTAACTTCCTCTTCCGAAATTCCGAAATTGCAACTAAAAGGCAGCAAATTCAGACAGTTCTCTCCATCCGATGTCCACACAAAATAATTTCTCCTGTTTGAGATCTAATAGACAGTTCTTTTTGATCTGTTGGTTTAGACCTTTCACTATCATTTAAAAGATCTTAAATTTAAATCTTGTATAAGTGATATATATGAGTTTATTTTAATTAACATAAATGTGAAAAAAAAAATAAAAAACTTGATGTTATAATTTTTATACTACGCTTTTTAGAGTTCTATTACAAAGCTAACATAATTATAGAAAAGAATGCTAGCAGCATTTATTGAGAAAGAGAGACGTGGGTAAGATGAGGTTCTCCTGTGCTCGGACATTTCCATTGTGTAAAACCCATGCACATAATTCTCTAATTACTTTTGCAAGATCTACTTCCCATGAAAATAAAGACGTCTCCTTCAACCGAGATAAATACAAGCATAACAACAATTCACAGCAGCTATTAGTACTATTTTTTATACTGAATTAAGGCTCCATCTAAAAAATTAATTTTTGTTTCTTTGGTTTTAAAAATCTAACATTCCAAACTTTCAAATGAGGATATGTGCAGCAACTAATATGAAAAAAAAAATTCATTTTGCTTCAATAATCTGTTTTTTTTTTAAAGACTGACGCAACCCTCCTACTGCATTCGACATTTGATGAAAGGATTCTACCTCATCTAATAACAAATATAAAATACATGTAAAAAAAAAACGGCCAGTCTTAAACATAACTCGTTCAAGTAATCAATTGTTTTACTTGAGGTTGGAAGAAAATGTCAAATTATAAAATGCAAATCCTGCAATGTGCAAGGGGAGTAGATTCTAACTAAAGGAAACAAACAAGAATACAAGACTCAAAATTTTAAGCCTCCTATGTACTTATAGCAGCAAAAACAAACAAAGCTGTGAACAAATATTGCGTATTCTACAAAATCACATAACATGTTCGTCCTAATGCCTCAACCACAAAAATGAAATGCTGAAAAGCTGATAAAATATAAGACTTTGCAATCTCATCAACACTACAGCCTTTCAAAGAGTTCAATCATGAAAATCAAGGTATACTAACCTTGACTGCTGGATTAACAACTTCTGAAGAACCACCAATCCCCTGCAGCTGCAGTAGTGCTTTATGAAGAGGTGATAGAGGGTGATTCTGGGCGACTTCCACGCCCATTGTTGGGGCCAATGTGATCAACCCTCTGATATCCCACCTCGCCTCGGCCGGAAGCAACATTCCCGCGGCCGCCACCTCTGCTCCCAAAATCAGACCTGTAATTGTAATCTCCTCCTCTTCCATAACCTCTTCCACCACCATAGCTCCCCCGACTCCTCAATCCATCGCCACGAAAACCTCCGCCCCTACCGGGTGGATACCTCCCTCGGTTATTAACTGCATGTAGGAAGCATTAGATGAATCAACCAAGGAGAATATCATAAACCAAGAAGATATCCAGAAATCTCATTATCATGCGCTTAAGTGTCAGTAGATTGTATTTTCTTGACTTAGATGGTTTGGTTGCATAAAACGACGGCCTTTCGATGACCCGGTTAGGAAAGTTTTAGATTTGACTTATATTAAGAAAGATAGAGATAGATCTAAAAAGACTTGGTTAGAAAATATTAGAAATGGTCTTTCTTTATTAGATTTAAATGGAGAAAAAAGGATTCATATAGTTGACCCCACATAATAGGACAAAAGTTCGATGTTGTTGTTAGGTAAACAACAATAAAACTTCAGACATCAGCAAACAATAAGAATTGCTGAATGGAAATTGGCAGGGTCAGCAAATATCAATGATGGAAATAAAATTATTTGATGTTCAAATGATTGTTGCATGAAACTTGTCAGGTGCAATAAAAATTATTAAAATATAACATAATACTTGAGGAACTGACCACCTAAAATAAAGGATTTTTGACGAGTTATTAATTATCATTTAAGGGCTTAGAAAAGAAAACGCAAACAAACCATACCTCTTGAGCCAGTTGCACGCTTCTCCTCAACATAAGCCTGGCGACCACCAATAAGTATGGGTGAAACCTATAAAAGGATGAAGTACATGTAAGTTTTCAAAGGTCAATTATCACAAGAAGCAGAATACTTGTCTTGTCAATAAGTAAAAATGGCTGTCGTGGTAATTTTAAATTCCACTTTTTGAGATTGATATGATCTAAAGGAACTTTTATAGCGGTTGATTGCTTCTCCAAAACAGTTGAAAATAGTAGAAATGATAGCTCTACATTTGAAAAGGCCCAGCCACTGCTAAATCAATTTGTCAAAGATGCAGAACGATTCTCTCCCCAACAGATATTGCACCATTCACATCAATATTATGAAACACGTTGCATCTTACTAGCATTCAAGGTGAGGTACCTTTGTTGAATGTTATTTGCAAATGACAATATTATATCGAAATCTCTGATAAAATAAGGGAAAAGTTGAAGAAATTGAAGAAATTTTTAAGAAAATTTTCAAAGAATAGTATTAAACCTTTTGTAGAATAATAATTGAGTATACGATATACAATTTTAATGAGTGTGAATTTCCTATTTTCTATTTGATTTGAATGAGGGTTTTTGTTCAAATTATTTCTTCCTCTGATCTTGCATTCCCTTAAAAGAGAAAACCGAAGCTACTCCTTTAAGGAAGGTGGTCTTTGACCAACAAAGAAAATGAAGACGTTTACATCTGAACACTAAGCCAAGGATGATAGAAATGTAAAAAAATAATTTGCATCAAAACTAATCACTCCACCATGAAATTGATAAATTAATAGTTATGACTCCATATTATTACAAGATTAACTCGTATCAAGTGTGATAGGGTTAAGTATCTTGAGTCTACTGCATAAGAGAATATAGATGAGAATATAACTTAATAGTTAAGAATGACCGATTAACATAGAGAAATGTCTTAGGAATATTATGCAATAAAAGACTATGATAGAGATTTAAAGTTAAACTATATAAAATGAGTTGGAAAAAATTGTAAATGTTACATGAATGTATGGCAAAGATAATAAGAGCACATTGATAAAATTCCAAACAAGAGGTAATGACGACTATCACCTTCTGAATATTAGAAAGTGAGAAACACACTTAAGTAGTTTTAACATGTGAAACTTAAGATAGAAGAAGAGCCAATAAGAAGGCTATATAAAGTTAACGTGGGAGAACTAGGAAAAAAAGGGGCAAATTAAAATAATATATATAGAAAATGTGTAACTATATTTGTGAAAAATAAATTTAACATCTCAACAATACTACAAAAAAAGAAATTAGATTGTGAATTCAAAAATTAATATCTAGGATAATGCTACTGATGAATATGATAATTACAATATGTTCACTTTATCCTCTTGTGATATCATTCATTTATTTTCTTCTGATGATCATGCCAAACTAACCTTAAATACAAATGTAAGACCATAAGAAATTATCGCCATATGATAGAACATTTGAACATCAAGATGATTAACCATTTAACAATATTCATCAAATCAATTGGAGTAGAAAAAGTAATAAGAAAGGCTTAAAGCGATTGTTAAGTTACAAGTTGAGTCACAAAAAACAATCTCCTTGTAAATGCGCAAGGATAAGATTGTGCCAATCAATAAGTTCCAATTTCTTGCATTAGCAGGGACTAATATATTGGGTACGAACTTTTGGTTGGAGAGAAAAATGTAGAAAGTATGATCTGTCTGATATTATGACTTCAAACCTCTCAATAGCTACAGGTTAACTAAACTATCAATTCTTTCTGTTTATGGCCTTACATGATAATAATAGTATTATTATTTGTGCTAATATATAACAGAAATAGAAACATGAAAGTTTAAAAGCTGAATCCACCGACTATCTTTTTATAAACATCTCACGAGAAAATAAATAAAATGGGACAAATATAATGTATGCAACATCAAGAATAATATTAAAAAAATTTAACAAATTAATCCTATTTCCACAAAAGAGATTCGAAAACAATTACAAGAATTAAATTACAAAAATAAAAATATCATTCTTGTGGAAAAAATCTTATCTGCATTTATTTAGAAGTGCTAAACATTGATTGACAAGTCATTGAGATAGCAAAGGCCCATACATACAAAATAATAGCATATTTGAGAAATGGGATAGTGTTTGATGATAGCTCAAAGATATATTTGGGAAAAAAAATTGCAATTAACACAACTCAAAACTCCAGAAGTTCGATGTGAAAATGAAGCCTAGAAGGTTGAATGCGTTGTTTTTTTACAAAATTATAGTTAAGCTTACAAGAAAAACTAAGTCATCAGTAACTTTCATGATTTACCTCTATTGCTCTTTGGACAGCGTCAGCCACCTCAAACTCCACAAAACCAAAACAGAACCCTTTTAACTGCATTCCAATGAAAAATGAATGTATTTCCTTTTTAAAAAAAGATGATTGATAGATAACTAAATGTATAAAATTAAGTACGATTGAAAATAAAGTACAGAGTTCCAAAAGCAATTAAACCTTGTTGCTTCTAACTTGGATGCCATTAGGTTTAATTGGACCAAACTTCCTGAATTCCTCTTCAAGTTGAGCGGCAGTAGCATTCAATGGCAAATTCTTTATGTATATTGAAAATCCATCAGCTAAAGACAAAGATGCAAGAGCATAATATGGTTAATAAAGAATTGAAGAATAGAGAAATTCAAATAAGTGGTCTTACCTTCTAATTCTTGGGCATTGCTGCTTTCTTCAACTTTAGAACTTGCTACAATGACCTCAGATGAAGGTGCCAATACTGGTGCAGGAGCAACAGCCTGTCTCTCTGTGTTGAATGGCGCCACCCTTGCAGGAGCTGATGTAGGAACTGATATAGGTGTATTGATCTCTTTCATCACCATCACCTAAATCCATTAGATATCAATTATTACACTATTACTTCAATTATAGTTTGCTAAAAGGCTGGGATACAGTTCCACAATTTCATGTGTCAGGGATTGGCATGTGAGAGATTGGCATTTGGTCCAGCAAAGAGTGTGTCCCACTATGACAGAAGCCTTATGAATTTTTATGACTGCTAGGATTCTGATGCATGACTTTTTAGGGTCTAGGGTTTCCCTTATGCAAATCTAGGACCAGACACAAAAATGAACAAACAACATCAACAATACATCATCTATTAATTTAGTTAAGATTTCCACCAATACAAGATATAATAACTAAAGAAGATGGAATATAATAACATCAACAATACATCATCTATTTTGACATGGAATATAATAACTTAAATGAAAAAAGAGATGTGTGAGAAATCACTAAAGAGTTGATTCAAGATTTCCACCAATACAAGATGAAAACTTCCCTTAGTGGGGGTCGGTCTAGCTGGCGGGTGGAAGAGCCATGTGGGCCTTACTAGTGTGGGAAACGAAGCAAGGTGAGAGAGGGCTCAAAGTGGATTAATTCTACCTTTAATTACTTATCATATAAAATCAAAATTGGGAGGGAATTAGAAAGGTTTATTTAGAGAAAGAGGGCTGATTTGAATTTAGATTTGGGAGGGAATTAGGAAGGTATATTTAGGAAAAGATGTATGATTTGAATTCAAATTTGAGAGGGAATTAAGAAGGTTTATTTAGGGAAAGAAGACTTAGTTGAATTCAAATTTAGGAAGAAATTAAGAAGGTTTGTTTAGGGAAAGTGGGCATATTTGAATTCAAATTTGGGAGGTAATTAGAATAATTTATTTATGGAAATAGGACTGATTTGAATTTAGATTTGGGGGGGAATTAGAGAAGCTTATTTAGATTAATTAGATTATTTTATTTTCATTATGTTATTTATATTTTTACTGTAGTTCTCTTTGGAATTGTTCCTAGCGGCGCCCAGGGTTTGGGGAGAGTCAATCTACCTCTCAAATAGTAAATCAACTTGCATCTTGGTTTGTTATGCCGATATTAAAATCAATTAGCCTATAATCTCAACCCTTCTTGCTGATTCTTGCTACATTTTCTCTTCATTATTTTTTTTATGTGTGGAGACCAGATTCCTATCAGACTTGCACTACATTGGAAGAATTCACATCCAACAAACATATACAAGTTCGATAAGAAATCTAAATTTTTTAAACCACTGAATGAGTTATACAGGGTTCCTATTTATAATCCAAAAAGATCCATATTAAACAGTTTCTTTTAATACCTACATTCTAATTAAAAACGGTAAATCCTCATTTCAATAATCTAGGATTCCAATTCAATATTATTTACTAAACTAGAGTGAAAACAATAATAATCATTCTGATGGGGGCATCGACAGGAGATTTCGGCACGTTTATCAGAGACAACACTGGAGATCGATGTCCATGATGGAGAGCCTTTACTATTGATGCCTATTTTGTATTAGCATTTCATGTATTATGTATTTATTTTCATTTTTTTCACTTTTGCCCTTATGGGTAGTTGATTGCTTTTGTAGCCCAAGGGGCATATTAGTGTTTTGTATTAGTTGTCATGTAGAGCCTATATATATGGCTCTTGTATCTTGTATGAGGATTATTGATTATTGAAATGAAATTCTTCTCTTTGTGTTCTCTTTGTGAGTTCATGTTTTTTTGATCTCTTGGTGAGTTCAATTCTCCTATATCTCTGTGTGAGTTCTATTGGAGGAGTCGTGAGGCTTGTAATCTCTATTCTTCCACCTTCTCCACCATACAAACAACAATCCAACTCAAGCACTAGAGAACCCGAGCCCCTCTGTTGCCGCCGCCCTTGGAGCCCCAACCCGCCGGCCACCCTAGCTCCACCGGCTGGCCACCTTGCCGCCGACCTCTCCCCCCCATCCTCCAGCCACCCCTCTCTCCCCTAGCCTTCTTTGAAATTTGAATTTCAAAATTCAAATTCTTTACAAATTAGGAAAGCCCAATTTAGGAAAGTTTTAAATTTTTTGAATTCAATTTTTAATTCAAATTGAATTGGATTCATTAGAATTTCTTTCCTAGTCATCATCCCAATTTGGAAACCCCCTCTCCTCTCCCAAACTTCTCCCCACCTCCTTGATGCTGCCAGCCCCCCCTCATTGGGCTTCCCATTAAATGCCCAATTAACCCCTACTCCCTATTTTGAAATCCAAAATTAATTTCAAGAAACTTCCCTCCAATTTCACTTAAAACTGAAATTGATTTCAGTTTTCTACACAAAACCCCTCTCCCCTCTCCTCTTTATGCCGCCGACCCCATTCATGGGCAAATTCCCACTCTTGCCAAATTAGCCCCCCACCCTCATTAATTTTGAAATTGAAATTCAAATTACTCCCTCCAAAACCACTTAAATCTGAAATTAATTTCAGATTTATTAAAACTTCCCTAAGTAATTCTCTAACCTAGCCGCCCCCTCTCATCCCAAGCCTCAACACCGGCCAACCCCTCCCCTCTTGGAATTTCTTGTCGTGATCTCTCATCCACAAGTCAATGTTGCATGGAGGATCCCGCCATTGATCACGGACTCGAATACGACATCTACGGATCCATCCACGTACTTCGATCTCCTTTCTTCGATGAGGTAATTAGAATAATTTATTTATGGAAATAGTACTGATTTGAATTTAGATTTGGGGGGAATTAGGGAAGCTTATTTAGATTAATTAAGTTAATTTATTTTCATTATGTGATTTATATTTTTATTGTAGTTCTCTTTGGAGTTGTTCCTAGCGGCGCCTAGGGTTTGGGGAGAGTCAATCTACCTCTCGAATAGTAAATCAACTTGCATCTTGATTAGTTATGTCGATATTAAAATCAATTAGCCTATAATCTCAACCCTTCTTGCTGATTTTTGCTACATTTTCTCTTCATTATTGTTGTTTTTTATGTGTGGAGATCAGATTCCTATCAGACTTGCACTACATTGGAAGAATTCACATCCAACAAACATATACAAGTTCGATAAGAAATCTAAAATTTTTAAACCATTGAATGAGTTATTTTGTCTCAGGGTTCCTATTTATAATCCAAAAAGATCCATATTAAACAGTTTCTTTTAATACCTTCATTCTAATTAAAAACTGTAAATCCTCATTTCAATAATCTAGGATTCCAATTCAATATTATTTACTAAAGTAGATTGAAAACAATAATAATCATTCCCTACTACAGCACCAAGCCATGCATGAGGAAGGCATTCTTTGTAGATTACTATAGGAAAGTCGTAAGAAGCCAAGAAAATGTGCCTAGTGCCATAATAGAAAAGCTGCAAATTCAATGTCTATAAAGAAAATATGAGAGGCTACTACAAAAGGGAATAGGATTTGCACATGGAAAATACAACACATGAAACCACAAAAAAACCAAAAAAAGCAACAAAAGCTGTAATAGTAAAAAACTACAACAAAAAAGGTGCCTCCAATGATATAGAGCCTATGATGCACGGACACGGACACGACACAACACGGACATGGGACACGACAATTTTTAAAAATATAGGACACGGGTGCGGCGTGGACACGGCATAATAATTTTTAAATATAATATATAATAATTTTTAAAAATATAGGACACGGAGACGGCGTGGACATATGGCTCTTTTGAACCTTCACCTAATCCACCCCCGCCAGCAGCAGCAAAGCTCATTTTGCTAACAAACCAATCACACATATGAATACATCAAATTAAATTGATATGAAGTGAAATCAAAATATCCCAATAATAAGACAACATGAATACAACAATATACCGGTCTGCCGGGGGTCCAAGGGGGCGCTGCCCCCGTAACAAAATTTTATTGTAAGAGTAATTTTGAAGTTCTGATTGTTTTTAAAGTTCGTAAGTTGTTTGTATGGGAAGATACTGAGTGGTACCGTCGAGCATGTACCTAGCAGTACCGAGCATGTACCTAACAGTACCGAGCATGTACCTAGCGGTACTGAACGGTACCGAGCATGTATCTAGCAGTACCGAGCATGTACCAAGCGGTACCGAGCATATATTGAGCAATACCGCGCATGTACTGAGCGGTACCAAGCATATATTGAGCAGTGCCGAGCATGTACTGAGCGGTACTGAGCATGTACTGAGTGGTACCGAGCATGTACCTAGCGATACCGGCATGTACCTAGCGATACCTCATTTAATAACCGGACACGCGTGTCCGATTTTAATTTTAATTTTGCGACACTCCAATGCCGTGTCAGACACGTGTCCATGCCGTGTATGACGAGTGTCCGTATCCGACACGTGTCCGACACTGCATACCCTCTTTAAGTGCCGTGTCGGTGCATCATAGTATAGAGCAAAAGGATTTGAGCAAGATATCCCAAACTAATTAGTAATTAGCTAGGCAAAACATGGGATCATAAATAACTGATTGGAAGAATAAAAATGACAAATTGAAAATGATTTGCAATAGTAAATCAAGCCCGCAAAGTTAATTCAAATATAAGGGATCACATTCCGATCACATAGACATCATTATCATAGGCATGTTACATCAAATTAAACCAGAAAATAGAAAATAAGATAACAAAAATAATATAAAAATGCAAAATGTCACTATGTTCGTCCTAGCACTCACATACTGTCTTTTTGACGAGTATAAACATTTAGAATTCCAGCAGATTACCAAGCCAAAGAAAAATGACAATGTGAAAGTAAAGCATAAAATCATCAGATATGCAAAATATGTCGATCATTTTAAATTTTAAATTTTGTAATTTTAATTTCAAATTTATTTGTAATCATTTAGATGTTTAAATTGATGATTTAATTTAAATGCATATGGTGTTATCCTATTCTCAAGACAATTGTCATCTTATCAGTCTTGTTCCTCCCAAATTTGTGGAGTTTCTTTTAAATTGCTTTGTCTCTATATTCTATGTTTGAGAGTTTGGATGTTGCCGCTTCCTATAGTTAAGGTGAAGATAGTAAAATACATCTTCATACAAGGATTTTAAGTTTTAAATAATGAGAGATTTTGAATGGTTGGTTCAAATATTTTTTTTCCTTTTAAGTAGCTTTTTAAAATCAAGGGTTGATATAGAACACCGCTTGCTCCATTCATAGTGAAGTTGAAGCAAGGAAAAAGGGAGAAATAAACTTCAACTATCTCAAAATTCAACATAATAACAAAACATTTATTTGGATTCATTATCATCACATCTCTCCTCCACTCCATATTGACTTCTAAGGTTCGGCTTGAAGGATAAAAAATTCCTTTTAGTTGCATGTCCAACTTCTGCATTATCTTTTAGATCATGTAATTGAACCAATATCGCGAATCATCTTTGCATCAAACCATCGCTTCCACATGGATTACTCCTACGCTTGTGAGTCCCATGTCTTCAAGCACGACTTACCATTGATTCTCGCTTGAGTGTCTCACTGCCTTGCCTTGGCACTTGAGACTTGGCCTCACAAATATGAATCCTTCTCCCATGTTGGGCTTCTTTGCATATGGCATCTTCACCAACATCTCCTCCACTAGGGTTTTTTTTCATTGTTTGTAGAGTACTCGAATTTAACTTATTTTTCAAGGCCTCATACTTAAGCCAAATTTATACCTTTAAAACAAAATTTTAAATTTTAAATTCATTAAATTCTTTTTAACTATGAGTTGACCTCAGGACTTAGTAGTAAAGCATATTAAATAAAAATGATATAAAAATCATACTATCATTTTGTTAATAATATACCAAGCTTAAACACACTACTATCATATCCATGAGCTCAAGAAAGCAAACATAACTTTCAAGTCCATCAAGACTTAAACCACGATAAAAATAAATGTGCCTATAATTTTTAAATATTTTTAATAACTTTGAACTCCTGAATTCTAATATATTTTAAGATTAATCTATATTCAACAACAACATCAAGCCTTTGTCCCACTACGTGGGGTCGGCTACATTAATCCTTTTTCTCTATTGTGTTCTGTTAAAAGTCAAATTCTTGATTAAATCTAATAAAGAAAGATCATTTCTAATATTTTCTAACCAAACCTTTTTAGGTCTACCTCTACCTTTCTTAAACATAAGTCAAATGTAATACCTCTACTTTCCTAATCGGGTCATCGGAAGGCAGTCGTTTTATGGGACCAAACCATCTAAGGCGACTCTCTCTAATCTTATCTTCCACTAGAGCTACTCCAACCTTTTCACGTGTATGCTCATTTTGTATCCTATCTCTAAGGGTAAAGCCACTCATCCACCTCAACAACTTCATCTCTACAACACTTAACTTAGTATTATGCTTCTCTTTTAATGGCCAACATTCAACATGATAAAACATTGCAAGTCTCACCATCATCTTATAGAATTTTCCCTTAAGTTTGAGGAGGCTTTTCTATCACACAACAAGCCCGATGCATTCCTCCACTTCAACCATCCAACTTGAATTCTGCTGATAATATCTCCATCTATTTCACCATCACTCTGAACAATAGATCCAAGATATATAAAATGTGCACTCTTATTTATGACTTGATCGCCCAAAGTCACAATCTCCTCACTAGGTCTATTACTACTAAAATTACACTAAATACATTCAGTTTTAGATCAACTCGAGCGAAATCTTTAGAATCTAAGGTTGACCTCCATAATGCAAGTTTACCTTAAACTCCCAAAGAATATCATCAGCAAAAAGCATACATCAAGGTACATCCTCTTGCAAATGTCTAGTGAGAACATCCATGACTAAAGCAAAAAGATATGGGCTTAAGGCTGATCCTTGATGTAATCTAACCGAAATAGGAAAATAGTTAGTCAAACTACCTTGTGTTTGAACACAAGTAATAGCTCCTGCATACGTATCTTTAAAAATTTGAATATAAGTGTTCTTAACTCATTTCTTTTCAAGAACTCTCCATAGCACTTCTCTTGGAACTTTATCATATGCTTTCTTTAAATCAATAAATATCATATGTA
Organism: Dendrobium catenatum; assembly: GCF_001605985.2. Classification (NCBI taxonomy): domain Eukaryota; kingdom Viridiplantae; phylum Streptophyta; class Magnoliopsida; order Asparagales; family Orchidaceae; genus Dendrobium; species Dendrobium catenatum. The sequence goes on from NW_021318928.1 coordinate 53,618, forward strand.
TATCCTCCTTATTCTCTTTATATTTCTCCATTATACCTCTCACTAAATGTATGGCTTCCATAGTAGACCTACCCGGCATGAATCCAAATTGATTTTAAGAAACATTAGTATTCATGCCGCAACCTACGCTCCCATAACTCACTCCCATAATTTTAAAGTATAACACATTAGCTTAATTCCTCTACAATTCACATAATCTTGTGCATCATCTTTATTCTTAAAAATAGGAATTAACACACTCATTCTCCACTGATCTGACATTTTTGTAACCTTCAAAACAATATTAAACAGTTTAGTAAGCCAAAAATTTCCTTCATCCCCTAAACATTTCCATACCTCTATTGGAATATCATTAGGTCCAACAGCTTTTCTATACTTCATTTTCTTTAAAGTCTCTCTAATTTCGGTTTTACTAATACGCCGTCACGCCGATAAAAACAGAAATCTTTATTTGCATTTAGGATGCTAAGGTCACTAAAGTCAATCATATTTTCAAATTCTTCATTAAAAAGTTTAGCAAAATATCTCATCCACCTTTGTTGAATATAGTCTTCTAAGAAAAGTACTTTTTGATCTTCATCCTTATACACTTCACTTGAACTAAATCCTTACTACTTATATCTCTATGTTTGGCTAACTTGTACATATATATTTCTCCCTCCTTAGTATCTAATATATTATATAAATCATTAAAAGTTAAGATATTTGCATCGCATATTACTTTCTTAGATTCCTTACATGCCTCTTTATATATTTTCCAATTATCATAATTTTTACATCCAAACAAAATTTGATAACTAATCTTCTTATTTCTAATATTTTCTTGCACATTTGGATTTCATCACCAACTATTTTTACTATTATGAGTTTTTCCATTTAATACTCCAAGAACATCTTTTGCAATATTTTTAATAGCACTAGCCACATTTTCTCACATAACATTAGCATCCTCATACACAGACAAAATTTTAAGATCTAAAATCTTACTCTCAAAAATATTTTTGTTAATATTCCTTAAATGCCCCCATCTAATCCTAGAATATCATTTTACTTTATTTTTTTATCTTAAAGTCCAAAACTAATAATTGATGTTATGTACAAAAATTCTCACTCGGAATAACTTTACAATCTAAATGTTCTAACTTTCTTATAAGAAAATAATTAATATATATTTTCTTATATCCTTTTTTATAAGTGATGAGATTCTCACTTAGATTCCTTAAGATTAATCTATATTAATATTGTTTAAATGAGCTGACTCATGAGCTAATGAATCAAGTCGAGACTGACTCAAACTTGCGGCTTATTAGCTCATCAAGCTTGACTCACAAGCAATTTATTGAGTCGGCTCACGAGTTGGCTTGATTCACTTACACCCCTATGTTCAACCCATTCTAGTTTCACTTTGTGTACATATCCAATTTGGCCAATCCATTTATTCATGTTAGTTTGTATGCAACACAAAGAAGTTGATGATGCGTGAGTTGACAATAAAATGAAAATACGAGCATGATCGTTATACAACGGACATGACCCTAATTAATAGAGACAAATCAATTGATCACTGTGAAAAACCCAAGCATTGTATTTTCGGGTCGGGTCAACTAAAATTTAAGCGCTTCATGTTTAGGTTGTAATAAAGTGACCTTAACCTAATGGTATTTCCAATGTGGTAATGATTCTTTTACGTGCCTTTATCTTAAATAGTGGCTCAAGTTTAATGTTTGATCACTTCAGCAATCAGGTCTAGTCAAGTTCGCACTAATTAAGTAACTCATTTTCATTTTAAAGCTGAATCTTGTTACTGACCTTCTAAAAAAAAGCAGCATATAATAACACACTTTATAATTTTTAATAACTGCCCATCTCCGTTATCTTATTAAATTGAAACGAAATATGACGCAACCATATTATCACTCACAATAGAAGCTGTGTTCCTGACAAGTTTGATTTTTTATCCATTTAATAAATATATCAACTCAAGTTGGCACTACTCAAGTCAATAGTTTTCATTTAAAATCAGAATCTAGTTGCCGTCCGTCTAAAATAAATAAATAAACAAAGAAAAAAGCAACATACAACAACACGGTTTAAGATTGAAGAGATGGTCATATCCATTATCTTATTAAATTGAAACAAAAATGGAAAGCACGCATATTGGAACTCACAATAGAAGCATAAGATTTCTTGTGTTCTTGTCCATTTGAAAGACCCGGAACAGTTACTACAGCCTGTGAATCATTTGGAACTTCATTAATCACCTCCTCTACCGGATCTTCATCTTCAACAGCTGAACCTTCCACAGATTCTGAAGGATCATAAGTTTCCTCATCATTCACTACATCATCCTCTTCTGGTCTTGCTGCAGTTTGCTCAAGAACAGTTTCTTCCTGTGAAGGAACGGAATCTGCAGGATGAAGAAAATAAATCGCTGGGAACTGAGTAGAGAAAGGGTTATGAAATTGATCGGATCAAGCTTAGATATTCTTCCAAACCATACCATGCTCCGTGTTCTGAGCACCAGCATCATAGGTAAGACCCTGCTCCTCCTCCTCCTCCTCCTCCTCCTGCTGATCAGCATCTTCCACATATCGAAAAATGTCATTTGATACATAGTATCCCTTGTCCTGTGTGGCAAGAAAGAATGTCTGTGTGAATCCCCTCTTCACATTATCCTTCCCAATGAGGTAACCCGTCACAAGAACAATCACTCCACCATCAAGAGATTCCTGCGCATCCACTGTCTTGATCTGTGCTAGGTACTCACTGTAGTTCATAGATAGAATCTTCTCATCGATACCCTTCACCACAGAACTAAAACCAATCAGGTTCAATGAAAAACAACTCCTTACGACAATATTCCCTTTCGGACCAAATTCCGATTGGAATCTTAAACAAAAGAAACAAGAAATTACCTGCAAGGTGGAAACTGTGATCATCTCTCCTTTGGCTTCTGGACGTCCCAGCTTGCTACTCTCCTGATAGAATTGGTGCACGAGCGCCGGTGATCGATGGAGTACGTGGTAGAACTGCTGGACAAAGGCATTCCCGACCTATCCATCACACCAAATCAATAAAAATTTATCAAAACCCCTCGAATACCTGATTCAAATATCGATAACAGAAATCAACAGGCATGCTTCATTATTAGAAACTTCACCACTTGGGCCGACGGAGATGTCCCGGCCGGACCTGACTGCTGGGACGCCATTCCTGGTCGAGAAGCCCGGCAAGAAAAACCAAAATAACCCTAGATCGTGATTCGGCAGATCCGGATCCGATCAAGCGTCAGATCAGCTGCGGAGCTCCTGCGATCGATCGGCAAGTAATCCGGGATGGATCAAGCCTCGACGATACCCTTCGTGCTCTGCTGTGATTCTCAAGGATTTGGAGCGTCGGATCTGGGAGGGAGCGAGTGAGACAGACGGGCAACGCAGGGCAGGCGACAGCGTTACCTCTGTTTCCTTAATTAGTTCTATAGATCTCCGCTAAATTTCCTCAGCTTATATAGCTGCGGGGCGGAAAGTGGGGGAGGGACGGATAATAATTTCCTTATTTACATTTATAACAAAATTAGATTGTAAAAACTAAAAAGAAAGTGAGGGCCACAATCCAAAAGGCCGGGATGGAAATTGACAATTACTCAGTAATTTAATTGCGGCCTTTGGGTGAAAGTCGAATTATCAAATTTTATATTAAACTGCGTTGAAAGCTTAAATGAGAGATTATTAGCACAGTTCGGATGAAAGAATTATCCTAATTCTTTTTTTTTTTTTAGGAATATTTGGGGCCTAAGCCCAATTCATTAAAAAATGAAGAAATTACAGTAAAAGAAGGTCTGCAAACACCACAAGCCGGCGGCAGACCTCAAAACCCTATCAGCACAAAAACAGCTGCTTAAGAAAAGGAAATCTAAAACAGAGAGAATAAAACAAAATTGGAAGGACTCAGAATTGCAATACTCGAGTAGATCTTCCAGGCAGCAAAAATCATCCAAAAGGATGTGTAAATCCCCTGGTTGCCAAAAGACCGTCCAAGGGGATGGCTAAATAGATTGCGTTCATCATCGTCCTTCAAAATAGCAAGACCTGGTTGCCCCATAGGGCCATCCAGGAATTGCAGATACCCAGGTTGCAGCAGCGTCAAATTCCAGTCCAGCCTCCACCGAAACAGAACAATGAGCATAGTAGGAAACCAAAGCAAATTCATGTCCATTTAACAGTTTTTTGATGCACCGCCCTTTTAATCTTGTCAGAAATAGTAGATAGACTGTCAAAGGAATTGCCAAACAGCCTGTTATTTCGGGCTCTCCATAGAAAGTATACAGCAGCAAATTGAATGAGAACAAATAACAACGGTTTTTACTGCTCTTGTCTAAGTCCCAATCATCAATATAATGAAACACTTGAGCAAGATTAGGCCTTAAAAGCATACAGCTCATGGAGGGAAAAATCTACAGCAGCAAATTGAATGAGAAATCGCATTCAAAAAATAGATGGAAATGATTCTCCTCAAAACAATTGCAAAAAACACATAAAGGATTAACAGCCAGCCCCCTAAGAATCAAATTATCAACAGTTTTAAGGTCTTTCTTAAAAACCATCCAGGTGCAAAGAGAAAAACGTAAAGCTTAGCACTTATGCCAGACCAACTTATGCCAAGGAATCGCCTGATTATCTAAGAAAAAGCAGATGTTGAATGTTTTAAAAACAGGCTTTGCTTTATTAGTCCAATTACAGTCACCCACCATACCGGAAATAGGCACAAATTTGATAATATCAGCAATGTGAGGCGGTAAGGTTTGAGGAAGAGACCAATTCCCATTGACCAAAACAGAGTTAACAGCTAAATTATGGGGGTAAATGAGATGTTCCAGGTTATCCATCTTTAGTCTGTCAGCAATAGAGGAACCAAAACACTGAGATTCCCAAAAGAAAGAAAGAGAGGAATTACCATTAAGACTAAAATGAAAAGAGTCCGGCAGTTTAGCAGCAACCCCCACAGAGGGACTTCTAGTAAATACCCAATTTTTTGTTACCAGTGTTCCAAAAAGATAAATACTTAGCCTTCCACCATTTAAAAAGATAGCATTTAGTATTGTAAAACCTCCAAATTAAAGAGCAACCAAATGCGTAATACAGCAATTCAATGGTCGAAATGCCCAAACCACCACAAAGTTTAGGCAAGCATGTATTTTTCCAAGAAATGACATGAAGCTTCTTCTTGTGAATGTCCCCATAATACAAAAATTTAGAGCATATGCTGTTAATCACCTTGCAACATCCTTTAGGGATGATGGTACTTCTAATCCAATACGCCAATATATTGTAAATTGTGTGTTTAAGGTATTGAAATCTACCAGCCAAGGATAAATTTTTTGCTTTCCAACCATCTAAAGAGAGTTGAATTTTTTGGATTAGGGGCTGAAAATCAGACTTCTTAAGTCTCTTACAAAAAATGGGTATGCCCAAATATTTGAAAGGAGAATGGACTAAAGGGATGTTCAAAGTATCAGATATAATCTCCTCATTGTGCACATTATTAGAAATAATAAGAGTGCTCTTGGTAGAGTTAACATGGAGGCCAGAGATAGCAGCAAAGTCCTCAAGAATGCTATTAAGAGTGAGGGCATTTTGAACAGTGGCCCTGCCAAAGACTAGCAAATCATCAGCATAAAGGAGATGAGAAATGGTGACATTACCAGAATCAGTGCCATGGAAAGAGTTGTTAATAGTAGCCTCCTCAAAAAAATCTGAAAGATTATTCATAACCAGGCAGAAGAGATAAGGAAACAGTGGGCATCCTTGCCTCAACCCAGAAGAAGAATTGAAAAAGCCTTCAAGAGCACCATTGATAGAAACCAAGAAATGTACATCATAAATACAGCCTTTGATCCAAGAAACAAAGACAGGGGGAAAACCTTTAGCAATCATACGATTAATAAGAAAATCCCTTAAAACAGTGTCGAAGGCTTTGTGTATATCATACTTAGCACAAAACATTTTATGTTTATCCTTAGCATTAAAATCCAAAAGAATGTCCGAAGCTAAAAGGATATTATCGGAGATGATCCTTTCATGGGCTAGGGTGGATAATGTAAGGCATAATCTCTCTCATTTTGTTGGCAAGAATTTTGGCTATAATCTTATAGAACGTGTTACAAAGAGAGATTGACCTATAGTCAGAAATGTTGCTGGCATGAGGCTTCTTAGGAATTAAGGCGATGGCCGTGGCCTTGGCTTGCTTAGGAAGAGACCAGTAGAAAAAAAGGACCAAAAGGCCTCACATAATTGCCTGCCAATGATATTCCAGGAGAACTTATAAAATTCAAAAGTATAGCCATCGGGGCCTGGAGCAGAATGATTAGGGGAAGAGAAAATGACATTCTTAATCTCTTCCACATAAATAGGGGCAACAAGTTGAGGAACAAGGGTGTGAGGAAGTTTGTGAAGAATGGGAGCATTACGGCCAAGGTTAGAAGGTGGAGGAGGGGTGTTGAAAAGCTTTTGAAAATGTTGTATGATAGCATTGGAAATCTTGGTGTGACTGTTGAAAGTCTCATTGGCAGTAGAAATGACTTTATTAAGGTTAGAATTATGCCTCACATTGATTCTGGAATAAAGAAATTTGAGATCATCCTCCCCACAGGATATCCATTTGGCTTTAGCACGTTGGATAATCTAATCAGCCCAATTAACATTTCTATCAGCAAGCTTGTGGTTGGTAATCTTTAAAGCCAGGTTGAGATCGGGATCAAGGGGGGAGGCTTGGAGTTGGGAAATAATGGTGTTTTGGTTGAGGTTAAGTTCAGAGATTTCTCGGTGTAGAGACGTGGAGGAGGCCCAGCTTTTGACTTTTATCTTAAGCTTCAAGGACTTGAGCTTATGGTAAAAATAGTGGATAGGGCTGCTGTGAAACTTTTGAGAGAAAATGGAAATGAGCTCATCCCAAAATTCCGATTTGGATACCCAATAGTTTTTAAACTGAAACCGATGTTTCAGATTAATATTAGCACCCTGCTGCAACACAATGGGGGAGTGATACAAAATGTAAGGGTCATCCACAGTATATAAAGAGTTAGGATATCTCCCCAGCCCAGCATCATTGACCAACATCCTATCTAATTTGATATGAATGGGGTTATCAGTTCTCTGATTAAACCAAGTAAAGAAGTGCCCCACCAAAGAAAGTTCATGAGCCCCAATATCGTAAATGAGATTTTGAAAATCTAAGAGCTTATTGTCCTGAAGCAGAGAGCCGCCAGCTTTATCATGGCTAAACCTACAACAGTTAAAATCGCCAAGAATGATCCAAGGTAATGAAATAGAGCTGACAATTTCATAAATATCTTTCCAAAGAGTTCTCCTTTCCACCAAGTTGTTTGAGGCATAAACCACAAAAATGAAGAATTGCTCGTTACTATTCGTAGACACCAAGCCATGCACCAGTTGACTAGAAGTAAAAAGATGCTTAAAGCTGACAGTATTAGACTATTAGTGTTCCATTTGAGCCAAATCCTGTCCGGGGTAGCACAGACAAAGTTATCATAAGAACCTTCATGGGAGAAGATGCGGCGATTTGAGAGAAACCAACTGTTAGAGTAGTTGGTAGGAGAGATTTTGGTTTCCAGAATGAACAACATGTCAAGATTGAATTTATTGACAAAATTCTTACGACACAAGGTTTTGTCAGGGCTGTTGAACCCACGGGTGTTCCAGGCAGCCATAGAAGGGAAGCTAGTCATTGGGATTTGGAGGTTGAGGAGGTAGCCTTTTTGACTGTTTTGGATCTTGTGGATTTCGTATTGGCAGATATGGTCATGGTTTGTTTTTCACTCCCCATGCTGGAGCTGCCAGCATAACCTCCACCAACAGCCTTCGGCTATTCAGAAGCAAGGGGAGGGGAGGAAGCACGAGTGAAGGTCAGGCCGGAGGTAAGATCATTTTGGTCTGTCAAAATGGCAAATTTGTTGGTGATAGGGATTTGAGGTGATTTAGGAGGAGCAGTATCAAAATTTGATGCTGAAATGGGTTTGGAAGTTGGGGATGTAGGAGGAGATTCCGTGGATGGGGAATTGAGGTTAGAAACCAAATTAATCTTGGGATGTGGGTTGGATAATAGTTGGTAAGGCAGCTGAGGCCACAGGCGGCTCGAAAGGGATAGAAGGAGGAGGTGGAGGAGGTTTGGGGATATTAAGTCTTGGCGTTGGATTAGGATTTCTTGGTTTACGGCTAGAGCTTATGCTACGAGGTTTAGAAGATTCAACCTGAGGGGGTTGGGGATTAGGATTTTTTGGGCAGGCATTAGAGGCGTGCATAATGGAATTGCAGAAGGAACAATGGGTTGGCTTCCAGTCATAAATAATAGTGAGAGGGAAGACTTTTCCATCAACGGTATGGTAAATCTCATTGGGAAGAGGAGAGTTACTGCAAACCTGAATGCACACCCTAGCAAAGGTGAGCCTGGTCTTGGCAGCCGTAAGAGCATCAACAGCCAGTGGCACCCCAACGCAACTGGCGATCATGGAAATCCCCTCCGACGTCCAACAGGAAAGGGGAAATTTTTTAATTTTGATCCATAGAGGGATCGACAGGAACTCTTCACGGACAGGAACAAAATCCGGCGTCCACTTATGTAAAATTAAAGGCTTGCCAAAGAAGAACCAAGGTCCCCCGGACCAGGCCATATCATAATCTTCCCTATTGTTGAACTTGAGGAGGAAAAAACCATCATCCAGGGTCAGCAAAGAGAGGGTACCCTTGAGCGACCATATTTTTTTGATGGTAGAGAAAAGGGCTTCGTAGTATGTTCGACGTTCGATGGAATAGCCCACCAGAGAGAGAGAGCCCACTCAGAACTTCTGGTGTTGAACTGTGCCGAAGTGAAATGAGCGGTGGCGTTTTCGGTCGGATGATGCGAAATCGAAGAAGTTAACTCATTCGACACAAGAGGCTGAGTGGCGATGAGACTCTTCCAATCTCGTGGTAAACCAACAGAGGAGGAAGAAACACAAGAAGGAGGGAGGAACGGTGGAAGAATGGAGGAGGACATCCCAGCGGAGATCCTCCCCAAAGGAGCATAGAAAGAGGTGGCCATGGAACGCAGGATGCAAAACCTTAGCAGGAGAATAAAGCGATGATTCTTCTCTTTTCAACCAATTTATTTCCTGAATTATCCTAATTTTATAAGGGTATATTATAAATATATAGTAAATATATAATTTTATTTTTACTGTGAACCTTTTGTAAAATTCAGACGGTTCTTCTATCCTTATTTTGCAGCTAAAAATTTCTCACTTTCGTTTGATTTATTTGAAGATTTGGTATATTTAAAATATATTATAAATAAAATAATGTATTTAAATTTTTTGTTGATATTTGATTATTTATATAAAAAATTAGAATTTAAATTATTTTTTTTAATTGTTTCAATCAAATAACTGAAATTTTAAATTCATAACTCAACACTTAATACTTGTAATCAAAGGTATGTTTAGGACGGCTATAACATTTTATAAAATTATATGTGAAGTAATTATGAAAAAACTAAATGAATTATTCTAGTTGCAACATATAATTTATTATTATTATTATTATTTAAATATTGAAAAGAAAAAATAGTAGCAAAATAAAATTATGATTCTTATTTGAAATGTAAAGCAGCTAGAAAGCTATCTCAAACAGAGAGCCTAAGGTTTCGTTTGGGACGGCTTTCTTTATGCTTCTTAAAGCGGTTTTTTAGTACAATTTTTTTTTTAACTAAAAAGCCGCTTTAAGAAGCAGAAAGAAACGGCCGACTACGGTCTCCGGTCGACTACGGTCTCCTGCCGACTACAGTTCTTCAGGCCTTTGTCGCCTGCTATGGTCCTTCCGACCTCCATCAACAGACAACGGTCTTGCCGACTACGGTCTCCTGCCGACTACGGTCTCCTGCCGACTACAGTTCTTCAGGCCTTTGTCGCCTACTATGGTCCTTCCGACCTCCATCAACAAACAACGGTCTTTCTGACCCAGGTCTCTTGCCGACTCCGGTCTCCTGCCGACCACGGTCTTTCAGGCCAAACAAACCTGTATATGTAACTCTTACCATGTAATGCAATCTATGTGATGTACATTTGCTACATCAATCCAAGGCCTTCTCCCAAGGAAGGGCCTCATTTGTAATCGACTACAATTACTAGTGGATTCATTCAAACTGGGCCAGGCCCCGTGGTTTTTCCCCCTTTTTCAGGGGTTTTCCACGTAAAAACTTTGGTGTCTTTTATGAACGCTACACCCTCTCACTTATCTGCTTGTGTACTGGATCTTCGTAATATGCTAAGACGTTAAGCTAAATATTTCTCTACCGCCGCGAATATTCCAGGACGCAACAATAATAATCCCTTAGAACATTTTTCTTAGGACTTCATTTTTTTTTTAAGTTAGAATCATAATTTTTATTTGATCATTATTTTTCATTATTTTCATTATGATTTTATTTGGGATAATTTTCTTACTGTTTTATTTTTCAGACCACAATTATAATTTATATTTGAGACAATTTTCTTATTAGAAAGCTGCTTTCTACATTAACTTCAAAAAATTACTTTCTTCACACCAGTTTTACAAAGCAATAAGAACTCTGTCCGTTTACTGGGAAGCTGCATTCTACAGTAACTTTCAAAAAAGCTATATTTTCTCCACGACATTTTTACAAACACCTATATAAGAAGTTGCGGTTATCCCAAATGAACTCTTGGTGTGAGATTTTACGCGGATCTAAAACATAATTTTTACATACAAATCCTATTTGTCCAATTCCATTTGGTTTTTTTTCTTATCAATATAAACATTTTAATTATTTTGTCCTTCCTTTAATAAATGTATCCGTCCAAAATTCAAAGGAAAAATTTTTATTTTCTATTTCTCCCTTAAGGCTATGAACTCTCTAATTATATTTTACTCGCTCTCAAAAGAAAGATTAATTTCATCCCTAATTGTAAGTTTATAATATATATCAAATTGTTGATTTTTCTCCCCCGTTGCTTACAATTTTCTAGAAGAAGATTATTTCATCATTTGAACTTAGAGCAACAGTTATTCTCATCATAGTTTTATTAAGGTGCTAATCAATCCAATTTCTATTTTGTAAGATTTTTTGTTGTCATTTATAAACTTTTGAACATCAATGCAATTATTAGATATGCGCATTCTATAAGTTTTCATAGACTTTCTTTAAATTTTTTATAGCATTTTACATACGTGAAAATGTTGGAGCAGCTCTAATGATAAATAAGATTAGAGAAAGTCGACTTAGATGATTTGGTCACATAAAACGGCTACCTTCTAATGACCAGTTAGAAGAGTAGATATATTAGATTTAACCTATGTTAAAAAAGGTAAAGGTAGACATAAATAGTCTTCGTTTAGAAATACGAGGCTATTTTTCAAAAATTTGGCATTGCAAACAACCATTTGTAGTCTTTTAAACTCAAGTTTAGGAATATGAGCAAATATTTATGAGTGTTTTTCACAAGTTAATCTAATTTTGTTAAAAAGACAACTTTATAATAAAAATTCAAACTTTGTTTGGGTCAGCTTTCTTATTGCTTTTTAAAGTAATTTTGTATGATTGGTAGCCAAAGCTCTCATCCAACGGATCCAGATAAGCTGCGTAGTACATACATAATTGCACACAAACATTTGCACCTTAAAAGAATGATTGTTCACAACCATGTACAAAATTTTTATGGCCCCTTCTTAATAGCAGGTCAAGCTTCTACATATAATCATTTTTTAACTGGCAATTATGCAAAAACACATCTAACTTTTTGCAAATTACCCAACCATTCAACCTCCATACAATTTTTGCTTTTCTCTACACAGTAAGAATTTGCAACATTGGCCATGAACATTCTGCTCTATGCTCCAAAATTGCACAGGCTAATGAAGTCATTGTCATAGTCTACATACCTTGCCCAGAGCGGCCTAAACTGGTTCATACCAATATCAAGCCATGGCTTCATGTTTCCATTGAAATGAACGACTGCAGCATTTCTGATCTCATTCATGCTTATACTGGGATTGTAACCAAGTCCTAGAACATGCCAAGATTTGTCAAGTGGCTTTGTTGTCGAGTAAAATGTGATTAAGCCTGGCGGCAAAGTCCCCAATTTCCACAAGGTTCGATTTTCATTCTGCAACGGTATAAAAATCAAATTACTGTTACTAACTTTGATAAATAATTGCAGTTGGAATGTTGTCAACAAAAGGTTGAAAGCAAGCCAGTGAATCAAGGAAAATGCTCATAAAGCTGGTGTAAATGATCATTTTTCAACACGGGAGAGGGAAGTCAAACAAAAGGGTTTCATAACAGAGACAATTCCAATGGCATGCTCCTTAGTCATCATACAATAGTTTATTAGGTGCGGATAGCATCACAAGGCAGTGGAGAAGTCAAGAAAATTTTAAAGGGGTGGCTTAATTTTAATCTTGCTGCAGCTGATTTTTATATTTAGATTAAAATAATCACTTTACCGTTTATGTGTATTATAAAAAATCAATATACTCTATGAAGATATGCAAGCAAATTTCAACTTTTTTTAGAAACTACTTGCGGGGGAAACGTCTGACGCGGGCTTTTCTAAATTTCGGAGGTAAGAGGGCACGTGCACCCCTAGGCCCCCTCTCTCCACCCCTGTCACGAGGGTAGGTGTTCATATCTAATTAAAACATAGAAGGCTATACATAGTCGTATACAACTTCCTCACTAATTGTCTACATCTAATAATTTCTCAAAAAATTGTATGTAAGAAAATTTGATAGCACAATATTGTTTTTTACCATAAGTAGAGACTAGTTTTTACAAACACAGATCCTCGTATGAAAATTTATTCATGAAATTCAGATTTTTCTTTTGGTAGCGACTTGTTCTTATTCATGCACAATTTTTACGTTAAAAAAAGTCCTCTTGAGGCTATTCTTTTTTTGGGGACATTTAAGGCCGATTAAGACAAACTCATACACAAATCACATATGTAAGACTCAAATGTAAGACTCAAACTCAAGACCTCTTAGTTAGTAGCTAAAGCTCCCAATCAACAGACCAAGTTGGGTTAAGTCTTGACACTAATTCTGACTTCCCAAAAAGGAAACAACACTAAAGCTTCGATTGAGAATGTTTTTTTGTTGCTTCTTAAAGCAACTTTTTAATAAAAAATATATTAGAAAACGGAACAAGAAGCTCATCCCAAACGAAGCCTAATTTTGACATTCCCTAAAGATTTTCAGTGCAAAACAAACAATCTCTATCACAATTCAAAAACATAAAGGTTTAGCAAATTTAATTCCCAAAACTTATATTAATACAAGGTTCTCAAAACAAGCTCTATGATAACGTACATTCTAAAACTAAGACAATTTGCTGTAAGAAATCATAGCAACAAAAATTTTAAATTTTCCTGAGAGAAGTTTAAACGTTAAAGATTCGTAACAGAAACCAGAACTCAGTACGTAGGGTGCAAATGAACAGCTACTTACAAGATTTTGCCAGTAATGGTACTGCTCAGTGCACTTCTCTTTCCTCCATGCATCCAAGTCGAAGAAATTCATCCCATAAGCCCATCCACATGCATTTGGGTTAAATCTTTCCTTGATCAGCGGATGAGAGAAATTCATATACTGTGCATAACGATGGAACGACCCAAAGCAAGTCTCCACTGCTCCATTCACCTTCCCATCCATATCAAGCTTCCACAAAGCAGTGAGATCTCTCTGCACCACCACATCATCATCCAAAAACAGAACCCTATGCAACTTCGGGTACATCTCTGGCAGATAAAACCTGAGATGATTAAGCATAGACAAGTACTTCGGATTCCTAAACTTCATATTGTTTGTATCCTTAGTGGCATTCTCCAGCTTGTTCTCAAAGTAAAATCTCTGCAAGTTTGCTGATTCAAGCTGCCGTAGGACGGGTACATAGGAGGAGTTGAGGAACTTATAGTCCTCAACGGCGCGAACTTCAACATGGGCGCCACCGTAGTCCTTGAGCCTGAACATGACCTGCATAGCGCCAAGGTTCATCCGGTCGGTGACGACGTGGAAGACGTGCTTCATTGGGTCCTTGGCGTTCTTCACGGCGGAATTGACAACCACGGAAGCAGCAAGAACGTTATCGGAGAAGATAGCATAATGATAAAGTCGAGGGTCTTCAAGCGCTGGGGGCGGCGTATCGGGTTCGGCGTAGCGGTCGGGATGTGCGATTTGCTCCTCCATGAGTCGCATCGCGAGGCAATGGAGGCTCTTGGGGATGGATTTGGCCGCTATCATGCTGGAGAAGGCGCCCTGCTTCTTGGCCTTGGCGAGCTGTTCGTTGACGGCGAATATCGTGTCCTTGAGCTTCTGGATCTTAAGCTGGTTGTCAAAGGATTCCTTGGCGTCGGTGATTAGGCTTCGAGCAGCGCGGATGCGATCCTTGACCTTACGGTCCAGGCGTCGGATTGCGGACTCGTCGATGGGGTTGGAGGGGTCGAGAAGGTGACGGTGGTCTGAAAGAAGGAGGGACAAGTTGCGGGAGACGTCTGCGAAGAGACGGAGCTGCTTGGAGTTCTCGAGCTTGAGTTTGCGGGCGTAAGAGGCGTAGGCGGAGGCAAGTGCAGCGTGGTCAGTGGCCTGTTTACGGATCTGGTCGATACGGAGGCGGATGGGATCGGATTTGAAGGAAAGAAGGTTTCTTCGGGGAACGGGAACACCAAGGAAGTAGTGATCGAGCGAGGCGGAGAAGGTGGTCGCTCCACCGCCGGCGGTGGAGTACGGGAAAAACAGAAAGGCGCAAATCGTTAGGGCTATAGAAATGATGAGGGAGAAGAAGGAAGGGTTTGGAATCGAGATCCGGCGAGGGTTTTGGGTCGCGATCGCCATTTGGGACGCGGCGTCACTCTCTACCCCTCACCCTCTCAGTTCGCAGTTCGCACTTCGCACTGCGCTGTTTAAAATGTGCTATTACGAAGGTATTGATATTGATAAGTTGTAATGCTAATTAACCTAACAAAACTTAGAAGATGTGCACTTACCGTTGTTTGGAGTAAAATGATTGGATTCTGATGCGTTGGTTTCGGTTTACTGGACTGTTCCGCGGGAAAGCGAAGCAGTCAGGCCAGTGATCTCAGACCCGTCACGTCGACGCGTTTTCGTTTGTGGTTAGGCTCGTCGGCATAGCGTCGGTGAGCCGGTACGTAACGGTTCAAACAAACCGTCCGGTTAAAATAACTGGGCCCGTGGGCCGATAGTCGCCCATATATTCTTATTTCACTTGAGAGCCCAGATCCAAACAAGTACTTGAACCGTTCAGCCCTTCAGCTAAAGTAGGATTTAACTACACGATCAATAGTTTAAATCATAAAAGTTGTTAGATATGGTAGATGTTGAATATAATTAAATTTATGTAAATTGTTTGGCTAATTATTTAGGATTTAAGGATTAAACTATATTAAATAAAAAATATAATATTTAAGCCTTTTAAGTTAATTTAATCATAATGATTTATTTAAATTTCAATTAATATATCTTATTTAATTATTTTTAATTAAAAATTTTATTAAATACAAAATTTCATCACTTATAAGAAAATATATAGCAAAATTCAAATTTATTATTTTCTTATAAGAAAAATAGAAGGGGCATAACCTTAAGCATATAGGAGAGGCCAAAAGAAACGCTCAACAATGTCGTAAAGGTTCTGATCTTGAGTTCTACCTCTATCCATTGACATCTTATAAAGAAGCCTATATTCATGAATATAAGTTGAATCTCCATTTGAGAAAGAAACATCATAGTCATATTCTGGAGGAATATTACATGGTTTGTTGAACCAAACGGACAAATGCTTTACTAAACAACTAGTACTCCTAGACCTTTCTATAGGAAACGTCCACTATAGCTAAAGCTGCAAAACAATGAGGCTCAAGTAGGGGTGTCAATATTTAACACGATCCGAAAATTCGACTCGAATTCGGCCCGAAAAATTCGGGTTAGGATCAACCCGAATCAGAAACGGGTCGGGTTCGGGTTCAACATTTCGACCCGTTTCAAAAATCGGTCGGGTTAACCCTTTGACCCCCCGATTTTGACCCAAAAACCCAATTTTGACCCGGCAACCCGATTTTGACCCAAAAAGAGGAGATTGACCCGTTTTGACCCGAAAATTAGCAATTTTTTTATTGAAAACGGGTCATTCGGGTCGGGTTGGGTTGACCCAGACCCGAAGCGGGTCGGGTTCCGCGGTTCGGAACCCGACCCGTGACCCGAAATTAACACCCCTAGGCTCAAGTAGGGGTGCAACCGAGTCAAGCCGACTCGTGAGCCGGATTGAACTTGACTTGGTAACAGGCTCAACAAGTTGTGCTTATCGAGCTCGCGAGTCGAGCTCGAACATAATTTTGAACTCGAAGGCTTATCGAGCTCAAGCTCGAACAAGCCTTGGACTCGACTCATCGGCTCGACGAGTAGCTTGACGGCGGAGCTTACGGCAGGAAATCCTAATACACGGAGGTCCGAGCGTGAAATCGAAAATGACAGAGCTCTCGCGAGCTGGAAATCCAAATCAACGAAACTCTCATGCGGATCTTGACGGCGGACAAGCCTG
This sequence comes from Dendrobium catenatum, assembly GCF_001605985.2. Lineage (NCBI taxonomy): Eukaryota > Viridiplantae > Streptophyta > Magnoliopsida > Asparagales > Orchidaceae > Dendrobium > Dendrobium catenatum. Next base: position 70,241 of record NW_021318928.1, read on the forward strand.
AATGACGATGGCGGACGCGAGTTCGGGTAGACACTGCCGCTGACGAATGCAGATGTTGTGTAAACATCTCAGTGACGAACGCGGGTGGACTGCAGACGATGCGGAAGCATAATTGGAACCTTTCACTTTTCGTCTTATTTGCGAGAAGATTCGGATGACCTAGACGCTGCCGCAGACAAATGCGAACGACGCAGGTGGACCGCGGACGACACAGACGCAGGGCTCGTTAACAGGCTCAAACTGCGGCTCGACGAGCTCATTTTATGTTGCCGAGTCGAGCTCGAGCTGAACGTTTGAGCTCGACTCGAGTTCTAGCTTGACTCGAGTTCTAGCTCGAGCTCGATTTTTGACAGTCGAGCTCGGCTCGAATACCCCCGACTCGAGCTCCACACGACTCGTTTGCACCCCTAGGCTCAAGTTCAATTCCAATTGTTTCTTTAGGAACATATGGATAATTAAGAGAATGAGGATGAAGACTGAATACTCTCAAATAAATGATCTGATGCCCATGATGAAGAGATTATAACACAAGACTAAGATTTTGTTTGGAACGGCTTTCTTTGTACTTCTTAAAATAGTTTTCTAGTATATAATATTTTTGTAATTTTTATACTAGAAAGTTTTTTTAAATAAACAACAAAAAAGCAGTCCCAAACAAGCCCAAGGCTTCATTTGTATAGCTTTTTTATTGCTTTCTAGAATAGTTTTCTAGTTAAATTTTTCAAGTTTAAAAAATTTGTATGCTAGAAAATTGTTTTATAAAGTAATAAAAAAGTTGTCCCAATCAAAAAATAAAACTCTACTATAAAATTTGGAATCATAAAAAATACATCTTTATTAGATTCCATTGATGCTGATATAAGAGAAAAAAAGGAAAATATTAAAAAAATCAATAATAAGAATATATTATGCAAAAAAAAATTACATATTTTAATTATGATAAATAATTTTAATAACTCTAAAGAATTATAATAATTCAAATAATAGTGATTATTATTTTCTTCTCAAACATATTTATTAACAAATTGCATATTGCCAGATAATTTTAATTAAATGAAATATTATCCCGTGACAAATCTTCCTATTAAAGAAGATTTGTATTAAAAAATATATATCAAAAAATTTAAATTAAAAAATATCTTACATTATTAATCCTAGTCAAGGAGGCTTCATCCATAAAAGGATCATTTCTGATAACATCCTCTTAGCTACTGATCTTTTGAGTAGCTTTAATCACAACTCTAGGCATAAATTCTTTTGTGCCAAATTTGACATTACCAAAGCCTTTGACATGGTCTCTATATACTTTCTTTACAAAAGGCATGAAGACAAAGGATTCCCTGATATGTTTATTTCTTGGATTAAGGCTTGCACCACGGATGTTCACTTCTCTGTTTGCATTAATGGGGTGCTGGAAGGCTATTTCAATTCCACCTCTGGTATTAGGCAAGGATGCCCATTATCCCCTTACCTTTCAGCATCATTATGGATGGGTTATCTTCTTGCTTTGACTTAGCTTCTTCCAATGGTAACTTCAGTGGTATTCAAACTGGTAGCTGCATGATTACTCATCTTATGTTTGCCGATGATCTAATTGTTTGTGGCACTGCCTCTTCCTGCAATGCTCTCACGCTTAACTCTATCCTTAGCAAATTTGAGGTGGTTTCTGGACTCCATGTCAACCCTCAGAAAAGTTCTATTTTGATTTCCAAAAATGCTCCTTATGCATCTGATATTTGTGGTATTCTTGGCATATAGCAATCCTTCACTCCTATGACTTACCTAGGTCTTCCCATTTTTTACAAGAGGCTGAAACTGAAGGATTTCCAACCCTTATTGCAAAAAATTACTTCTCTCTTGGATGGTTGGAGAGCAAAAACATTGTCCCTTACGGGTAGGATTCAGTACATTAAGTTTAGCATTTGTAATAATCTTGCGTACTGGATACGTGGATCTATTATACCTAAAAGCTGCTGCAAACTGATTACTCGCATGTGCTCTAGATTTACTTTCTTTGGTAACAAAAACCTTAGAAAGCTTTACATTGTGTCTTGGAATAACACCTGCTACCCAAAGCAAAATTGAGGTTTAGGCATACCATCCATTGATTCTCTCTACCACAGTTTCTCTTGCTCTCTTATCTAGCGTTTTCTAAATTCCAGTAATTTACTGTTTGATTGGTGGAGGCTAAATACCAATCCTTGTGGAATGACTTGACTAAGAACTGCTCTCAACACTGAAAATTTCTGTGCAATAAAGCTGTGAGTATAAAACACTGTATCTCTTTCTCTGTCTACCCGACCTGTAGGCTTTCGCTCATCTGGGATCCTTGGTGTGGTGGTATGTCGATTGCTGATTATCTGAAACAAATGAACTCCACTTCTGGTTACACTCAATACTTTGATTGGAAGGTGGATAATATTATAAATGGGAATAACTGGGCTATTCCTTCTACTTTTGACAACCACTTATCTTCTCTTATTCAATCTGTTAGTATTAATAGCCATGAGGAGAATCATCACTGGTTGGGCAAGCAAAATCCTAAGTTTCAAGATTTTCGTACCAACTTTTATAGCAATTTGGATACTGTAAATTGGTACAAATTTGTGTGGCATAAAAAAACTACTCTTCGTTACTCCGTTTATGTCTGGCTTGCTTTCAAAGGAGGCTTGAAAACCTCAGACGTTCTGATTGACCGTGGGATTATCACTCATAACACTTGCTGTTTTTGCCAATGTGATTTGGAAACTTTATCCCACTTATTTTATGAATGCAGCTTCACTTTCAATGTCGCCAAAACTTTACTTCCTTGGCTCAATAGCCTAATGACGAGGCCAAACTTGCATCAGGTTTATGATAGTATCTTTGAGCAAGGTTTTAATGTCCGAATCCAGAAATTTTTACCTCCTCACTGCTTCTGCCAATATTTATTTCCTATGGAGAGCTAGGAATGAGAGGATTTTTGGAGGTATTATCGATTGCCAAGCCACACGCATAGCTAAAGTTAGAAAATCTATTATTCTTAAATCTAATGGTTGGAAACAAAATTGAGTCTTTTGGGGGAGTTGCTGTTCTGAAGATGTATGCAGAATGTCTACTTGTTGCCTTAAGTCCGATGCTTTTTTGTGGTGCCTGTAATTTTGGCTGTCTAAGGGCTGCCTGGGTTTTTTTTGCGAAGGACAATGATGAATGCTGATTATTAGCTGCCCCTTGGATGGTCATTTTTGGCAACCAGGGGTTCCTATTCTGGACACACTCGAGATTTTGACCATACTAGTGAATTCCAGAACTGCCTGAGTCCTTCTTGGCTTTTCAGCCAATCTTTTTTTTTTATATTTGCTCTTGTATTTTATTTCCTTTAGAATCCTAAATCATATTTTTGTGATTTAGGATTATAGTTGCTGTTTTTACTTTACATGTAATCCTTTTTTATTTATAAAATGGGCTCTGCCCCAAAATTTTTCAAAAAAAAAATAAAATAAATAAAAAATAACTTAATAAAACAAGATAATATTAATTTAAAACAATAATATATTTAACAGAAACTCTTACCACCTTTATCTAAACAGGATGAGACAACTTCTTCATTCTATTAAAAAAGTTGACCAAATAGCCCCTAAATCTTTTTTTTATTCACTCGGGCTGTGTGTAGCACATTATGATGACGTGGCCCTTCGATCGACAGAATAAATCCATAAAATTTACCAAAAAAGAATGCGCATCCACTTGAGAGAAGCCGCCGATCTTGCTCAGAGTTTCTCATGTCCTACTCACTAGATTAGGTCAATGCCGGCCTCCTCTCTCATTGTGCTTCATATAATGGAAAAACTTTTTTTTTGTTTTTTTTTTTAAGTATTCACGTGAAGATAGATTATTAAATTTAGATTGAGGCTTTGTTTAAAGAGATTATTACGTGTGAAGTCTGGGTCAGAGAATCGTTTGATTTTGTGATTCTGAACAGTAAATATGTTGTTAGTCGCACAATCGAACGATTTTTTGAGCCTGGATTCTGCACGTAATAATCTCTCCTTCATTTAATATGATTTTCTTACTGCTTGTAAAATAATTTTTTCGTACAAAAATTTAAAAAAAAAACTAAAATTTTATTTTAAGAAGCAGTAAAAAAAAACATCAAAAATGAAGTATAATATTAATATTATGTGATATTTAAAATTATATTAATTTTAATATATGTCTAAAAACTAAGAATCACATATTGATGCAAAATATGATAGAATATTCTTATATAATTTTTGGAGTTATTTGATTGTCTAAAAAGGAATAATGAGTGTTATATCATCAAAAAATTATCTTGATCGGGCACAAATCTCAAGGCAAAATCAAGCTGAAAACTTCAAAAATTAAATCCTGGATCACTTGAACTCTGATTAAGCAAACTTATAGTCAAAACTGCGCATCTCGGAAATACAAACCTAACGACACCAAATTCAACTTAATCCGAGCCTAAATGAGCCCAAATCAAGGACCTATAGCTAGCACTGTTGGAAAGTTTGAACCACAAATTGAGTTATCAAACGGTTTTCAAACATAACATGCTTATAGTCGAATCGAGCGGCTCGACGAGACGAATCCAACAAGTGCAAGATCTCTGAATTCCAACATCATTAAGACCTTCAAATGTCTGACAAACGATACACAAACAATGGATTCAATATCGGTCGTCCATCCAACCACTCCCAATTTACCCATGATCTCTCACCTATTTACGATTCATGCCACTCCAAAAATCTAAAAATAGCCCCTCATTTCTCTTGAGAGGGGACTCAAGCAATAAGAAGGAGAAGAGACAAGAAGAAGAATAGGAGGGAAGAAACTCCTCCTCGACCATCGCACGGAATTCTGCCCGACTTCCAACTAAAGCCGAAATTCTGTCCGACTTCCAACCGACGCAGGAATTTTTCCCGACTTCCACAGGACATCAAAATTCTGCCCAAGTAAAGCTAGAATTCTGTCCGACTTCTAAGTGACTCTGGAGTTTAGCTCGAATACCATCTAACGCCGGAGTTATCCCCGGTCGCCGACTGACATCATATTTCTACCCAACGCCAGACCTCCGCTTGTCTCTAAGTTTCTATCCAATGCCGAACTTCTGCATGTTTTCAGACTTTCACCGGACATCTATCTGATGCTAGATTTCTACCTGACCCCATTTTTCTGACCTTCATCTTTAGACAACAGTCCTTCCGACTTACGTCACTCACCGACTACAGTCTTTCCGACCTTCATCGCCTGCCGACTACGGTCCTTCTAACTTACGTCGCCCACCGACTACAGTCCTTCCGACCTCCGTCGCCCACCGACTACGGTCCTTCGGACTTATATCGCCCATCGACTACAGTCATTCCGACCTCCGTTGCCCGCCGACTACAATCTTTCCGACTTACGTCGCCCACCAACTACAGTCCTTTCGACCAAACTAACACATCAGCAGTTATTCTTTGTATTCTCATCATGTAATGTACTCTATAATATGTACATCAAGCTAAGGTCTTCCCCCAAGTAAGGGCCTCATGTGTAATCAACTATAATACTAGTGGATTCATTTAAACTAGGGTAGGCATCGTGATTTTTCCCCTTTTTTTAGGTGCCTGATCAAGATAATTTTTTAATGATATTTCAAACATCAGCTTGACTTTAATGCTTAATGTTGGTGATGCCATGGTCGGATCCCCCAAGGGTTGAGGGGGGGGGGGGGGGGGAGGCCCCACCTATTTTGGGGGGGGGGGAATGCCCAACCTAATTTTTTTTTTTTTTTTAAAATTTTAGAGAAGATATTTTAGAATATTTTAGGTATTTTAGACATTTTGCCCCCTCTTAAAAAAAATTTTTGTCATAATTTTATTAATCCTAAGCGTCTTTGCTCATCCAAAAAAAAAAAAAAAAAAAAAAAAAAAAAAAATTGCCCTCCCTTAAAAAAGAAGCTGGATCCGCCCCTAGGTGATGATAAGCATCAATATTGGCATTGAAGCTGTTTGAATTATTTGAGATGTGTTGAAGATGAGATAAAATTTATATCACAGCATTAAACGTCAAGAAGGAATAGTGTGCTCATTTAAAGTTGATAGATTAGTTTAAAGATTTATTATGTGTTGATATCATGTAAATCTAGTAGTTCTAATGTGACGTTATAATCGATATTTCTTATTGTATAAACTTGATTGTTGTTTGCAATAAAATCATTTAGAAGTGGTGAACTCTCTTCCTGAAGCAGCTTTTTAGTACAAAAATTAAAACTTTTATACTAGGAAGCTGCTTTAAGAAGTAGTAAGAAAGCCGTCCCAAACGAAGCCTAAGTCTTTCATATGTCATATTTGCAATATTTAAGTCTTGCTAAAACATATTGCTCTACGATTGAAATATAAGGGCTTGAATTTTTTTAATTGATATAGACTATTTGAAGTTTGCGTGTTATGTTAATTTTTCAAAAAAGAAAAAAAAAATGTTATACCGAGGCTTACAACCATATAATTTTTTTAAGAATTAGGCTTTGTTTGTGATGGCTTTTTCACAACTTTTTAAAATAATTCTTTAGTACAAAAATTAAAAAAATTGTACTATAAAGCTGCTTTAAGATGCAATAAGAAAGCCGTCCCAATAGAAGCCTTAGAAAAACCTGTACCATTTAAAGGCTTTAGCATTTCAAGGATCAAAAGATTTAGAGACTCTTTGATTTTTCAATTAATGATCTCAAACTTCCAATGAAACTTCATATGCTTGATTTGAGTTCATTTTTATACCTGATCACTTATTTTGTCCATGAATTCATCTCGTTGAGACATTAAATTCAATTATAAGCTTATTTCATTCAAATTTTGTATGGTCCTATTTTTTTTTTCTCAAAAAATTTTAATTCAAATATTACCATTAGATTCATGTTAATAAAATATTTTTCTAGAGATATATCAACAACTAATCCCATAAAAAAATTTTGATAAAAAATGATTTAAAATTTAAATTTATTTTATGAAAAATATAATATAATAATTAATTAATATAAGTTTTCATTAAAACATTATTTTATATATACTATTTTTAATTATATTTATGAGAAATTAACATTTTGAACGGTTAAATTTTTACCTCCGCATTATAAGCAATAGCCCACTTACCCCACGTCACGGAGCCTCGGCACCGCTCTTCTTTGTCTGATACTCGCAGCACATTCTATGTAATCAATCAAAATTGGACACGTCGGCGTCAGTGTTGGAAACTTGCTTGTGGACGTACTCCGCCGGTTCAATATAACTGCCAGTGGAAGTTATCCGCACGCATTGCGAGCTCCCCTTCGATCTAACCACCACTAAATTGGTGGGAGGACAGTAGACGTGGGCAGGCAAATAAGGGCTGCATTTGCGTGATCTTCCCAAACTACCCCCACAGTAGAATTCCCATATTTCCTAAAATACCCTGTGTTCCTGCTGAAGTAAAATGTTTCTGTTTGGTGAAAACCTGACCCGTTTGCAAAAACGGGTCAGGCTCAGGTCAGGTAGAGAACAGTGTCGGATTAGTTCCGGTTGGACCAAATCCGACCTATGATCCAATTTTGACAGCTCTACTCATTACAATATACTTTATTTGATCATGTTAATTTCTCAAAGGTCACATGAATTTACATACATTTATTTTTATCATCTATTTATGATGAATGACAAATTACATTCTCTACATGTAGAAAGAGGACAATCATTATTGTCGTTAATCATATATATGACCTTAATGCGCACACTATCTCGCTTGTTATCTTTAAATTATATCATCTTCACCTCTTAACGGAGAATTATCCTCATAACTCTTAATAACATCCATAAAATGACTTACTTAATGCCTTCGTGTTGCACCAAGTCTATTCTTAAAAATTCTCATGTTTATTAACCTCATTCACTTCCATTACCATGATGCATTACCTCATCTGCAACTTTAAGGTAGTAAGAACTCTAATATAATATGATGAATTATCCAAACTGCCCTTAGTCATCCCTATCCTTCCTATGCTAGCTACCCCACTCATCATGTTTAAATTGTGTCATCTTCAACTCCGAAAGGATGATAATTTTGATATACTTTAACTATATTGTGTGACCTTTATGTACCCCTCTCTTGTCGCCTCTAATGTGCATCACTCTTATCTCTATGAGAAAGGTCATCTCGACTATCATAGTAACCATCCTTAATAGCCTCCAAAACCTTTCAAACATTTCCCTCCCATTTCCTTAAGGTTGTGTGTTATGTAAAACCTCTCCAAATTCCATTTTTTGAGTGCAGTTAGTCTGTACGAACTAACCTTAGTGCGGGGCGAACTGAAGAAAATTATGAAAATCTGTATGGTTAGTACGTACGAACTGCCTGTATGAACCTAAGTTCGTTCGTACGAACCTGAGTTCGTTCGGGACTAATTTTTGTCCGAGAGCATCGTCCAGGGACGAAATCCATCATTGTCTGTACGATCTGTGTCCAGAGAGTTTCGTCCCGGGACGAATGGGAAACATCGTCTGGACAAACGTATAGATCTTTTCTCTATTTATGGATCATTTGAGATATTTTGAAGAGAGAGAAAGCTGGAGAGAGAAAGAGAAGGAAAGAGAAGATGAAAGCTTGGTTTTGGAGGCCGCTGAGCTATTTTCGTTCGACGCCGCTGTTGGAAGATTTGTTTGTCTCGCAGTAAGGACTCCGAATCCTATTTTTGATTTCGAAGATTTCGTGTTTTGATATTTTTCTGCTCAGTTTTGTGTTTCTATTATCGAAACTATTGCATATCTTTATATTGACGAAACTTTTACCGGGTAACTTTTGGTATGTTATAGAAATGATGATTTTGCACGATTTGAGTATTTTCTGGAAAGTTTTCATCGGGTATTTTGAATTCTGTGTGATTTTTATCGAATAGATAATTATCTGGATGTTGAAAAATATTGCTACAGTTCAAGTAAAGTTTTGAAATGATGTTTTATCCGATTTCTGGTAATTTGGTAGTTTTCTGAAACTGTGTATTTTGACTATGTTTGGGATTTCTATCGACTGTACGATATTTTAAGGATTTTTTTTTTATTGAGTTAAATTGTGTTTGTTGATTGCAATATATTAATTAGATGTATATGATTGTGAATATATGATTGAATCTACTATTATATTACTGAAAGACAAGTAAAGACTGATTGAACCGTTGGTTGGAGATTGACCTGTATAGGATGGTGGGCCGACGGGCTTTCCTTTAAAAAGAGTTTGGTGTTATCCTCTATTGATCACATGATATAATGATTGGGAGTCATAAGGAAATTACTGTGCCGACGGGCAATGGTGACGACTCTATTTATCAAGCCAATGAATTACTAACATTGATACTAACCTTGAAAAACGTCTTAATAGCCAGTGATTGCACTTGTTAAGTAATACTATTGTACTTGAATGCATGTGTAAAGTATTGTATTTATGATTTATTGATATTGAACTGGTTTATCAATATTGAACGTATTTATTGATTTATGTATGAATTTACTGATATCGACGGATTTATTGATGTTGAATGGATTTACTGACGGATTTACGGGTTTACTGTTACTATATGATTTTATTGATATTGCATTGATTCATTAATTCATTAATACTACGGATACCGATATTATTAATTCATCGATATTATGGATTCATTGATACACTGAATACATGTGATACATTGATAACATGTGATACAAGTGATACACTGATAAGTCTGACAACATGTGATTCACCGAACATGTGATATAGATTAATTGTATTGCATATAACACACCGAGCACGTGATATAGAATATGCTTTTACTATATTGCTGTGATTTCAACTATTTTTATCGATGTATTAATTCGATTGTTTTATGTGATTCCATACCGATTGATATTATTGACCGAAATTGATTTCTCTTGATAATGACTGATATGATTGATCCGATGATTTCTATATTGATTTGACGCACGTATTGATTTATTGAGCTTTACAAACTTTTATACTGTTTATTGATTCTTCTACTGATAATTATGGCTTTACATGTTTCTGTATTGATTACCGTTTCTATGTTGATTTCTGTTTATGTACCGATTTCCGTATCTGCATCGATTCAATGATCACGTGTAAGTGACTGATATTGATTTGATTGATTGACATGCATATTGCTTTCATACCGTGCTTTGATTTCTGTTGTAGGCTTTGGTGACCTGCTAGACTTTTGAAGCTCATTATATGTGGTTAATGATTTCAGGTACAGAGCCTCCCGCATGAAGCTTCATAGAGCCACTAGTGTAGTTTTCGTAGTTTTTGGTTCATGCATTGTTTTGTAGCCCGAGCGGCTATTGTATATATTCTTTTAGACGCTACTTTTGGGATTGTAAATATGAAACGTTGTAATATGAATTATTATTTTATGATGTATTTGTTTTCTTTAATGCAATTATCATTTCTGGATGTCTGTATTTATCTGAGCGAGAAGAAAGAATAAGAAGAAAAGTATGTCGATGAATCCCTTTACTATAGATGCCTGGGTCGTCACATTTTATGCCTTCAACTTAAAGAGGAGGATCTCCTTGGCCATCATCCTTAGTGACCTACATAATCTTCTAGCACCAATTCATTCTTAGCCTTTAAAACTTGTATCCTTCATCACATGGAGGAAACTATATTGATGCACAGCCTTACAATATCACAAAAACCAAGGATACTAGCCACAACTTAATTTTACTTGCTTTGTGTAATACCAACATATCCAATCTTATGTAGTGAGCCATCATAGCAATACAAAAAAGACTTATTTTTTAGCAAATATTATGTTTTTTCTTAAATTAATTTTCTTATATATGCATTTTTAATCAATGTGATTCTCCAGTATGCATAACATAGTTATTTTTCGAAGTTTTTTTCTCTCAAGATGATTATATATAGGATCACCTAAGAGTATTGTTATGATCCACCGAAATGTTGTATGATATGATTGACCTATATATATATGTACGATTAAACTCTATACTTTTATTTTATATTTATTTAATGAATCATTTTTTTATATCATAATGCATATTTTGCCCTATTTTATACACTTTTTTAAAAAATTATATCGACACTATATGAAAATGTGTATAGTTTTATACTTTTATTATTGCACTTATTTTCCTTACTATTGATGTATGCCCGAATAATTAGACATTTTGGAGACATATGATGCTCATTTCATAAACATTTTTTTTATTTATGTGTTTTAGATCAACTATAATATTTTATGACTTTTTTTTTTAATTTTTTTTAAGCCTTAGATTAAATATTATAGCTACTCATACTAAACTCTTACTTTTCTTCTTAAGTTTTTTGGCAAAAATGACATATCTTTATCCATAAATATGAAAATTTCTTATCCATTTCCTTGTCTCAATCATAACAAATATTTCATTGAAAAAAAAATCGGAGAATTAGAAGAGTCTTTTAGACTTATAAAACTTATATTCATAGCAATTAAAGTTTGATTCAAGAGAAAGATCATTTTAGAAATTTATTCCAAAAAGAAGTAAGCTAATTTTCCCCCACTTGTGATTTCATTAGTAACATCTATGGTGTGTTTTCTCATATTTTTTTTTATATAAAATGCTAAAATACTTAGGCTTCGTTTGCGACGGCTTTCTTACTTTTTAAACCAGCTTTTCCGTATAAATTTTTTATTTTTTTACTAGAAAGCTATTTTAAGAAGCATAAAGAAAGTCATCCCAAACTAAGACTTCGTTTGTGATAACCTTTTTACTGCTTTCTAAAGCAGCTTTTTAGTACAAAATTTAAAATTTTGGTACTAGAAAGCTGCTTTAAGAAGCAGTAAGAAAGTTGTCCCAAACGAAGCTTAAGTCTTAAACAGTGGAACGAATTTAGGCTAAGTGTGGGATAACTTTTTTACTGTTTTCTAAAACAGTTTTTTAGTACAAAAATTTTTGTACTAAAAAAATTGCTTTAGAAAACAGTAAAAAGACGGGTCGAAACCTTAATTTATATTCATCTACATGTTGCTTAAGGAATCTTGGGAAGAAGATCGAATCATCTTATGCTTACATTTATGTAACTAAGGCATTAGATTGTCGCTGGCTTCTTCTTGAAGACTATTACTATTCCCTGCATGCACCATCCGATTATTCATAAAGGCAATGGCAATGGAATATATCTTATAGCTTATACCAAACTTCTCAAAGATAAAGAGAGAGGAGAGAATTTAGCTATATCAATTTAATATAATTTTCTTTTCCAATCTTCTTTTGCCCATCTACAAATTGGCAATTGAGCACACTAAGATTTTATTTAGGATAATTTTTTAGATCACAATCATAATTGAATCATAATATTTTCCTCTAAAAAAGTTTGCCCTTATAATAATTTAATAACGTGGAATTAGGGGATGAACCATTAGCCTTCAACAAAAAAAATGTTGCTATTTATAAACTCATGATTCTACCCAATCCATCCTTAGCTAGGGATAAATTATTAAGTGTTGATGCCGAACTCGAGAGACCAATTATAATGTGCCACGTCTCTCAATACACAATTGTGTATTGGTCCATTACACAGCTTTGTATCAATACATAGTTGCGTATTGATGATGTGGCGCTCTCTAATTAGCCACCTGACGTCGTTTGGGGTATGCACGTAATAGTTTTCGAGAGTTGGGAAGAAAAATTGGGAAGTTCATGCCAAAGGGAAGTCATATTGTATGGTATGAATTTTATTCTGCTTGATCCTTAATTATGCTTGTAACATGCTATATATAATGGCTAATTAATTTTGATAAAAATATCTATTGTTTTAAAAAATCATTAAAATTATATTTTTAATTAAAAAAATGTGTTATTCAATATATGGAATCACTTGTAAGAAAATAAAGAATTCAATAGAATATAGAATTATTTTTAAATGCATTAATATAATATAATTCTTCATTAATATCATATAAATAATAATAATAAATATTATTATTATTATAATTAAATTAAATATATTAAATTAAGTTTTAAAAATATGAAATATTTTGTATAATTATTCGGCTATCATATATTAAATAGTTTACACTTAGCTTAGCTTTTTAGAGCAATTTTTTGTTACTTTTTTCATTTCTTTCAAAAAAAATTTTGTGGTGAAGCTATTGTAAAAAATAATAAAAAAAGGTCCAAAAAGTAAAGTCTTAGACTTCTAACTTTCATCTGAAGACAATTTTCTTATTGTTTTTTATTTTTTTTACTAAAAAGTGCTTTAAGAAAGAGTGTAGAAAATTATCCAAAATGAAACATTTATCAGGACAACTTTTTATTGATTTCTAAAATAAGTTTTAAGTACAAAAATTTTAGCTCAAAAATTTTTTTTATTGAAAAGTTATTTTAAAAAATAACAAGAAAGTGGTCTCCAATAATGCGCTTAATAATTTTTTATTAGAAGAATATTTTCTATAAAATTTGTTTAGAACTCTTGATAGGAAATTGAACAAAAATTCTTATAATTAAAATAATAATAATAATAAAAACAATTCTAAAGATTTTTATCCCACTATGGCACTATTGCCTATCGGTGCTGGCGGCAACATCGTGATTTCTTTCCAGTTAAAATTGCAATTTTACTCGAATATTATGGAAATTATGAAGAAGATCGGCAGGGGTAAAGTTGGGAGAAGAGATGGGAGCAGAAAACAACGCAAAACATACGTCCCCTATCCCTTCCAACCCCACAAGAAAGGACGGAACGAGCAGTGGAGAGCGGTAGGAGGTTAGAAGAAAGAAGCGTATTAACGAAGAGAGAGAGAGAGACAGGGGGAGAGAGAGAAGTTGGTGGATGCTAAGTCTGCTTCTTCTTAAGCTCCTCCGCCGGTCAACCTCGGGGTTCCTCGGCCACCTTCCGCCGTTGCGCTCTTTAAGAAAGGTGTGGTCTTTATTCGCCTTGGTCCCTTAAGTAATCTCCTTTTTTCTCTTTTCCTTTCATCTTAGTGTCGCACATGTTTTGGAAGTTGGGTTTTTGCTCTGTATTGGAATGCTTAGGCTCTGCTTATGGGCAATGATTCGAGGAGATGGATTTTGTTGGAAGATTGTTGATTTTCTTTTCAAAGGTGGCGGATTTGATCGGCGTTCGCGGAGAAGGGGATTGGATTTTAGGAGATTCCGGCGGTTGGTGGATTTAAAAGGGTCTTTGTATTGTGTATTTTGTTACTCGATGCTTGATTACCGGTTGTTATAAGGTGGTGGTGATGATTCTGCCACCACTTCGTTTCCTATTTGAGGTTTTTTTTTTTTTTGAGTGTTTTGGGTGGCCGCCACCTTAGTTTTGATTATTGGGCAGAATTTTTTATGTGGGATGCAATTTAGGTTGGTTGATTAATCTTTCTGCTTTGAATTTTCTGAGGCAGAATCTGGAAGCTAAAAATTCTATCTTTTTTGTTTCTTGTTCTTGTTGTCAGAGAAAACTGAAAGTCTCGAACGTTGTTAATGTTTCTGAACTGTTGAACGTTTGGTTTGCTTGTTGATGGTTTAAGAATTTAGGTTGATAGGTGATTGGATGGAATCATTAAGAGGAACAGTGAATTGGTGGGAGATTTTGTAGAACCCTCGCCACACTGTTGTGGCTTGGTTTCTTGTGTTCTTCAACATAATTTATCAGTCGCTGAAATGAAAAAAAATTTCTAATCATTTGAATTTTGGCCTTTGATTATGACAGAAAACTCTCTGTGTGGGGCACCTCCCATGTACGCATTTTATTCTTTATTCGACACCATTGTCAAGCTTCAGTAATTTTACCCTTCTTCGTCTCTCTGCTTGATTTGCTGTTCAATGTGCAGTATTCCTCATTTCTTGATGTATTATTTATGAATATTGAAGAAAAAGCTTTGGCTGTTTTTAACATTTTAGATCACTGACTTTATGGGAAATAGTTGCATCTTTTAAAGCTTTTGTTCCTGTCATCCTTGCTTATATCTTTTGAAATGCCCGTCTTGTGAAATTTGTCTTGTTTTTGGCAGGTGATGGTGTTGCTCTATCTCTGCTTTTATTTGAAGCCCTTTATTTATGGTTCTCTTTGATTTTTTATGTTGTGTTTAGTTATCTTCTCCTTTTTAGATTATTCGCCGCTTGAAAATGAGTTTTTTTCGATGCTTAAGAACATACTTATGCAACAAAATTCTCATATGAGAGCTAAAATGTTTTTTTTTATTTATTTAATAAATTTTTTTATTAATGGAAACATGTTATATGTATATATTGTTATATTCTCATTCTTCAGAATTTAATGTTTGTTGAACTTTAAGGATTCATTTGGGACTGTTTTTTTTTACCGTTTTTAAAGGCAAATTTCTAGTGCAATAATTACATTTTTTTTTATTAAAAAGCTGCTTTAAGAAGCAGTAAGAAAGCCGTTCCAAATGAAGCTTAAGTTTGCAAATAATCTTGACATCAACCATAAAGATGGTAGTTTCTTGAATAGAGGCATGATTTAGTGTGATGCATCTCATATTAGTTATATGATGTTAATTTTATGACTTGTGCCCTTTATTGCTTTTAGCTGCTTAGTTATCCTGCTAGAACAAAAAATATTAAATGAGTAAAAAGTATACAATGACTCATATTTAGTCTATCATTCCTTATTTAGTTATGAACTCCTATGGTTTATTTATGGAAATAAATGCCTAGAGAGAAACTTTAGTATGATCATGATTGCATATCTAAGAGGAACAATAGTTTGGAAAACTAGCTCGCTAGGTTCTTGCTAGTGTGGAAGCTCTATGATGTACACAAGCCTAACAAAATGCAGTCTAGAGTCTGTTTCCAAAACGAAATCTATGGCATTCAATGTTAGTAATAAGGCAACCTGAATATTTTGCCGAGGAAGACCTGTAATGGAAAGCAAAAGTTTTTTTTTTTTGAAAATATTTGTTCAGTATTTTGACTTATAGGCTTTGAGTTTCAGCATATGATGTGCATGCATCTGTTGTCCTTTTTAGAGAACCACGCAATGTAGCTTTATCTTCTTTATCTTCATTGAATAGGTAATAGGCATATCAGTTTTCATGTTGATGGAAAATATCGATAACATCATATTTGATCCAATACTTGTTGAATTACTAATGTAGAGATCTCAGCCTTAAATGGAAAGGTCCTTGTCTCTGTGATATATTTTAGCTGATAGAAGGGAAACAAAAATTATATCGTGTGATCACAATCTCTTGACATGGCAGGACAATATTTTCGATGCATTTAGTGGATGTGAGTGACAGGAATTTTCATCCATTCAGATTAAATGTTTGAAGTTATTACATTTAGAGTTGAGGGAGAAGAGCTTATTTAGTTGTGTTGCCTCTAATATGGTAGAGAAGAGCAATACAATACTGCGAGAAACATCCAGCCCAGGTTGCATTCATCCTTTTAGTTCTTTGACTCAGCGTCCACCACTCCCATATCAGTGTCATTCCACGGATTGCTGGCTCTAAGCTAGCTCGCCAGCTAGCTCCATGGATTCCAACTTCCACCTTGCTATATTCCTTCTTTTCCATTGCCACCTCATGGATCCTTGGATCCATGGGATCCTGTTAGTCCGGTTGGAACCGGTTCAGGTTTACTGCTGCCGGCCCAGGGGAGGGCTGAACCAAGGGAGAGGGGGGCGGATGGCCTAGTGGGCCCAAACAATTAATGTAATGGGTGTTTAGGAGGGAAATTTGAATTAGAGGGCTGTTTAGGGATTTTGTATGTCTCCTTTTGCTTTAATTAGGGGCGAATGATAGAATTTGGTTTTCATCTTGAATTTGGAAAAGAATTTGAGATCTAGGGTTTGTGTTCTGGGACTCTAGGCTTGGTTAGAGATTTGGAGAGTTGTTTATTCTTCTCGAATTGAAGAAACTTGTATCATTTGCTGTTTGACTGCTTGAAACAGCAGTTATCTTCACTGTTTTCCACCAAATCTTGTTAGGTTTGCTTGCGAACTCAAGTATTACCCTTGCAGTTACTTGTGAACTCAAGTACTTCCTATCAGATCCTTGATGTCATCTCACGAATTAGTAATGTAAAGATTACATTCCGGATTCACTGGAAATCAATTACTGAATCCGAGAAAAATTGAGGAAAAAGCCTCTTATGCTGCTAATGGATTGAGATTCCCAAAGTTTAAATAGAATCCGACCGGATGTTGAGATAACGAAGGGTTCGTTAAAATCTGATCAGAATTGTTCCAGGTGGTTATTATATGTGGTTTGTGCCAATGAATTTACCTCAAGCATATGTGCTATCATCATAATTGGAAGATGAATTGATTTCCAGTGAATCTACTTATTGCACCTCAGATTAATCCGAGCTCATAAGCTCCTTCTTTTATTTCTAATTATTCATGAGATTTTGTTCATTCAGATATAATAGTTATTTTGCTTAATGATTTTACCTTTTTACATAGGTACACTGCTGTGAACCATGGTTAGCATTAGGAGACGCAGATTGTTGGGGCTCTGTTCTGGTATGTTCATTAACACTGTGCAATTTTACTCGAGTGTATATAAATAATATAGATTATAGGAAAAATATATTATGTATAGATATACAATTATATAAGCTCTGGTACAAAACTTACTGTGTTTATGCTCATTTCCTTTATTAGAATGACATTTTGATAACTATTTTTTTAATAGTTTTTCGCTTAAGCCTTTACTGTTTTTATTTTATTTAGGCTTCGTTTGGGTCCGCTTTTTCACTGCTTCTTAAAACAGCTTTTTAGTAAAAAATTAAAATTTGTATACTAAAAAACAGTTTTAGGAAGCAATGAGAAAGCCGTCCCAAACAAAGCCATAATTACACCATGAATGGTAATGGAAGATATTGATTTAAAAATAAAGACCATGAGACTGATGAGGCTGATGAAAACCTTCTCTGTTGGTTATCCTAACACCAATGAGGTTTTCTTATCAAGAAATTAGGGTCAGCTTTTGATAAGTTCTCAATACTTATCAAAATTTCAGGTTGTCCTATAAATTTTAATCAGCTCAGAAAATGGTTTAATATTTTTTTTCAGGAAAAAACTCCATTCCAGTTGAGTTGCCTGGACCAATCGAGGGCAGTAATACTGTCGAAAATCTTAATAAAAATGTTAAGCCTTTCAGCATTCATCCCATGCCTTCAGTTGCTTCAAATCATGAAAAGCCAGTAAGTATAAACCTATTTTTATTATACCTATCTTTAATAATTTTTTTTTTATGTTCTGCATTTGGATTTTTTAAATTATTTCTGCTTGTACTCAATAGTTATAAAAATGGTGATCTTGAGCAATATCCTTTTTCCAGCTTACTGTTATTTTCACTGTTGTTTTCACTGTTGTTTCTTCCCTTGCACGGATATTTCCC
This sequence comes from Dendrobium catenatum, assembly GCF_001605985.2. Classification (NCBI taxonomy): domain Eukaryota; kingdom Viridiplantae; phylum Streptophyta; class Magnoliopsida; order Asparagales; family Orchidaceae; genus Dendrobium; species Dendrobium catenatum. The sequence continues at coordinate 88,608 of NW_021318928.1, forward strand.
ATCAATATACAAGCGTTTGAAATGGAAGATGAAATGCCCATGGCTGCACAATGATAGGAAGTGCTTGTATTCACAAGCAACCTATCCAAAATCGGCGAACCAACAGCAGCCAAATGGCTGCCCACAGCAGGAAAACAGCAGATTTCTGCTGTTTACAGCAGGAAAACAGCACTTGTCCGGGAAAATACAGAGAAGGGGAAGAAGGAATGTTATAAGTGATTTCTCCTTTTATTCCTAAAATTACTGTCTAATAAAGGAAATAACTAGCTTAATTATTTTCTAAAATTTAGGAAACATAAGCATAGGAGAATAATTTTTTTTCTAAAAATTAGGAAATAAAATCGTAGGAGAAGATCACAATTGATCTCTCATTTTATTCCTAAAATTACTTTCATAAAATAAATCCCCTAATTAAGGAAACAAAATCATAGGAGAGAATCAGAATCAATCTCTCTTTTTATTCCTAAAAATACTTTCATAAAATAAATTCTCCAACTTTGACTTTCAAATATTCAATAATCTCCCTCAAGTTGAAGAATATGTATAATATAATCTAAGCTTACAAATTAAGTCTTCAAAGTTTGGTATAGGTAGAGCTTTGGTGATTTTTGCAATTTGTTTCTTGGTAGGGATGTATTTTAATTTGACAGTCCGACTAGTCACCTGCTCTGTGATGAAATGTCTATCAATTTCAACGTGTTTAGTCCTGTCATGATGCACGAGATTCTTAGCTATAATGATAGCTGCTTGATTATCACACGTCATCATAATAGGAGATGAAATCATTGGTTCTAGTTTACTAAGAACACGTTTTTTCCAAATTCATTCACAAATTCTTTGTGTAAGTGCTCTATACCCAGCTTTTGCACTACTTCTGACAACCACTAATTGCTTCCATTCCTCTAGGTAACAAGATTACCCCAGACAAAAGAAAAGTACCGAGAAGTTGACAGTCTGTTAATGATATTTCTTGCCCAATCTTCCTCTGAATACACTTCAGTGTTATTATTCTATGCCTTTTTGAAGAATTGACTTTTTCCTGGTGTCATCTTCAAGTATCTAAGAATCACTTAGATTGCTTCAATGTGTTTTTTTGTACGATTGTGCATGAATTGACTTATAATATTCACTGCAAAATCATTATTTGGCGAAGTCTTTGAAAGATAGATCAAACGACCAACAAGTCTCTTATATTTGCCACTGCCTATAGACATACTTTCTTTCTCGGTGGCTAATTTATTTTGCTTGTTCATAGGAGTATCAATAGCTTTGCATCCAAGCATATCAGCCTCCTTAAGAAGATTTAGAATATTTTTTCTTTGAGAAACAACAATGTTCTTTCTTGATCTAGCCACTTCTATTCCAAGTATTTAAGATTTTCAAGATCTTTAACTTCCAACTCTTCTGACAAATACTTATTCAAAATTTGTAATTCCTCTATATCATTCCCGGATAGAAGAATATCATTGACATAGACTATCAATATAGCAATTTTACCAGCATGAAATTTCTTGACAACTGATTAGCTTGATCCTGTATATAGCCTACCTTCAAAACAGCCTTTATGAATTTGTTAGATCATGCTCGAGGAGATTGTTTAAGCCCGTATAAGGACTTCTTGAGTTTGCAAACCTAATTTTTTGCCATACATTTTTCAAAACTAGGAGGTATTTCCATGCATACTTCCTCTTTAAGGTCACCATTTAGAATGACATTTTTTTATGTCTAGTTGTTGCAATTACCAATTATAGCTGACAACCAATAGGAGAAGAATTATAATACTATTAAGATTTGTGATAGGAGCAAAAGTTTCTTGATAGTTCTATCCCTTAGGATTGTGTAAATCCTCTATTTTCCAACCGAGCCTTGAATCTCTCAAGTGATTCATCTGCTTTGTACTTTATAGTGAAAATCCACTTACACCCAACGGGCATTTCTCTAGCTGGAAAATCAGTAATGGTCCATGTTCTATTCTTTTCAAGTGCATCAATCTTATCTTGTACTGCCTTCTTTGACCTAAATTTTGTAATGCTTCTTTATTGTGCTAGGAACGTGAATATCATCAAGAGAAGTAGCAAATATTTTGTAAGATGTCAATAGTCCTCTATAAGTAACAGAATTCTCAATTGGATAACATGTACATCTCCTAACACCCTTCCTCAATGCAATTGGCATGGTAGAGCCATCAATTTTGGGAATGGGCACATTTCCAACATTTTTCATGCCTATGTTTTCTTCAGATGAACTTGAAATTAAGTTAAAATCTTGGCCGCATGCTGGCTGTGATCCATGCTCTAACTTATGTCGTTTCTTCCTCCTGATGTAGACTTGAAAATTCTCATTAGCAAGTTGTGGAGTCATAGATTGAGTGGGCACAGGAGTAGAAATATTTGTAGACTGGACTGATGACTGAATAGCCTCGGGTGTGGACAAGTATTCAGTATAGTCTTTGGGCACAAGCTTAGGTTGAGAAGAACTTTGTGACTTTGAGTGGGAAAAGGCATGGACTTAAAAAAGAACTCTCAACATGAGATTTGGGATAGAAGGACATATGTTCAAAGAAAGAGATATCCATGATGATGTAAAATCTTTTGTTGGTTGGAGTATAACATTTGTACCATTTTTGAGTTAGAGAGTACCTTAGAAAAATACACTTATTGGCTCTAGGATCAAATTTGCTACGCTGTTGAGGATACACATGAACAAATGTCGTGCAACCAAATATCTTGAGAGATAAATCAGTTGAAGCTGCACATGTGTGAAGAAAATTTGATAGAAGAAGCTGACTTGGAGATTAAAAATCAAGGACTCTAGATGGCATACAATTGATCAAATATGTAACTGTGAGAATGACTTCCCCTCAGAAATAATTTGGAACATTAGAGAAAAACATAAGACACAAGGCAACCTCCAAGAGATGTTTATTCATGCATTTAACCATCCTATTTTGTTGAGGGGTGTCAATGTAACAACTTATGTGGATAATCTCATGCTTCTGAAGGTAGCTATTAAGACTACTAGTGAAGTATTCCCTAACATTGTCTAACTTGAGTACCGAATTCTAGAGTTGAATTGATTTTGAACCATAAGATTAAAGATTTGAAAAATGTTCCTAACCTCAGACTTTTCTTTCATAAGAAAAATCTGAATTATCATTGTATGATCAACAACAAATGTTACAAATCATTGAGTGTTAGAAATATTGTTTATCCTAGAGGGACCCCACACATCACTATGGATCAAAGAAAAGATAGTTAAAGGTTTGTATGGAATTTGAGGATATACTGTTCGAGTATGTTTTACAATCTGATAAGTTTCACAATGAAAATATGCTGGACTTTTGATGATAAATAATTTGGTAAGATACAGAAAGCTAGGATGACTAAGACGAGAGTGTGATAATATAATTTCACTATCTTTATTGACATTAAAATTGGACATAGAATTGAAAGATTTTTATAGATACTGAGAGTGAATACAACTTGCTTGCGAAACTTGATTTGAGGATTTGTCACAAGAGAGGAGATAGAGCTCAGAGCACAATTTAACACTACCAATCATCTTCCCTGATTTCAAGTCTTGAAAAGCCTGTAAGTTTGGATAAATTTTAGTAACACATGAAGGTTATGAGACAATTTGCTAATGGACAAACGATTACAATCCAAGTTTGAAATATGGATGATAGAGTTGAGATAAAACTCTTTAGTAATTTGGATGTGTTCTGTTCCAACAATTTTAGAATTTGAACCATCAGCAATATGGATGAACGAGTGACCACAACTTGGCTTGTAATTTTGGAGAAGGGCATCATTTCCTATCATGTGATTAGAAGCATCAGTGTCGACTATCCACGACCCTATTTTTCCTCTATTAGTAGTGAAGTTAATATGTAAATTTATTTTAGCAACCAAACCTATTAAAATTGGAAATAGAATTGAAAGATAATTTGGTAAATAATTTTGTAAGATACAGAAAGCTAGGATGACTAAGACGAGAGTGTAATAATATAATTTCACTATCTTTATTGACATTAAAATTGGACATAGAATTGAAAGATTTTTATAGACTCTGAGAGTGAATACAACTTGCTTGCGAAACTTGATTTGAGGATTTGTCACAAGAGAGGAGATAAGAGCTCAGAGCACAATTTAACACTACCAATCATCTTCCCTGATTTCAAGTCTTGAAAAGCCTATAAGTTTGGATAAATTTTAGTAACACATGATGGTTATGAGACAATTTGCTAATGGACAAACGATTACAATTCAAGTTTGAAACATGGATGATAGAGTTGAGATAAAACTCTTTAGTAATTTGGATGTGTTATGTTCCAACAATCTTATAATTTGAACCATCAGCAATATGGATGAACGAGTGACCACAACTTGGCTTATAATTTTAGAGAAGGGCATCATTTCCTATCATGTGATTAGAAGCATCAGTGTTGACTATCCACGACCTTATTTTTCCTCTGTTAGTAGTGAAGTTAATATGTAAATTTATTTTAGCAACCAAACCTATCCCAGTAGTTCAACTTGACTAAAAAGCTTATGCAGCAATCCATCTGCTTTTTGCTGAATGGGTTAGGCTCGGGAACATGAGCACTCTCAGAGTTGGAAGCCATATGTACTTTGCTGTCTCTATTGAACTGTGGCGTTGGCTTCCAATTAGCTAGATTGTCTTGGAGCTTCCAGCAAGTCTCCTTGCAATGATCTGGTTTCTTATAGTAATTACACCAAGACCTTTCCCATTTATGACAATCTCCACTATTATTGTTCGATGATCGAAAAGCAAGGGCAGATGCATCCAACATTGATTTGGGTAACACCTTAGATTTCATCATTACTTTCTTTCTACTTTCTTTACACCTAACCTCTGAGAAAGCCTCCCTAAGATTGAACAATGGTTTAGGTGCCCATTATTCAACCTCGAACATCATCCAACTCCCTGTTAAGTCCTAAGAAAAGCTTGAACATCCTTTTTTTTTCCACAATCAGCTTGTACATTACTGCATTTTTTGGACATGCCCATGAGTTAGTGTCGAATAAGTCAAGTTGTTGTCAATATCGTATGAGTGTGTTGTAATATTGAGTAATGGACTGTTCTCCTTGATAGAAGTCTTGAAGTACTGATTCAACTTGAAACAACTCTAAAGTATTTTTAGAGTGCATCCCATAGTTCTTTTGCATTCCCAAACAACAAGAAATTTTCACCCATGCCTTTGCTCGTGAATTGATAAGTCATGACATGATCATGCTATTTTCAATCTTTCATTTTTTGTAATCCAGATCTGTAGTCTCTAGCATGTTTGCTGCTCTCGTGAGATGCTCATCATTTCTTTTCCACAAATGAATAGAAACATAGATTGTGACCACTCCAAATAATTATGACTATTTAATTTGTGTCATGTTATGAGAATAACAGAAGATCATTGCCACAAGGTTTGGAATGTTTCAACTGTTTCATGATTTTGGTGTTGTGATGTCGAATATTTATGATGAGGTCATTTCATATTGCGAATAAGAAGATGAGGGAGAAGAACAAATAGGGTTGCTAAAAATATAAAAGAAAACAGTAAGACAAACATTGACAAAAGAGAATCGGCTTGAGGAACAAAGAAGAGATGGCTAGTAAGAATCTGCTAGAGAGAGGTGGCTTGAAGGGATTAGGGTTCAAAAAATTAGCCTTGTTACCATAAAGAATTTTTTAATTTATTATTCTTCTTGTTGAAAACAAGCACCACATCTACATATATATACCAACAAAATTTAATAAATGAAATAACTAACTAGCTTAATTATTTCTTAAAATTTAGAAAACTAATTGGAGAATAATTCTATCCTGAAAATTAGGAAATATAATTATAGGAGAAGATCACAATTGATCTCTCCTTTTATTTCTAAAATTACTTTCCTAAAATAAATTTCCTAATTAGGAAACAAAATTATTGGAAAAGATCACAATCGATCTCTTCTTTTATTCCTAAAAATACTTCACTTCCCTAACATTGACTTTCAAATATTCAACAGTTACCATTCATGGTGTCAAATAATTGTGTTAGCTCAAATGATGATGCCAATGATAGACTCAGACATCCACATCATTAGGCATGAATTCTTATGCCCCATCTTATTATGCTACGGAATATGAACCAATGGGGGTCAAAGTTGAATTTTGATCTTGATACACCAATGATTAAATTCATTTTCAATCTAAAAGCTTAAACTTATGAGATGTGGCTAACTAATTGGTTTTTTTTATGCCAGCTTATTTTTAACTCACCCAATGCAGGATTAAACTCTATTATTTTTTTTTTTGTCTTAACAATCTCTCCCTCACATTAGACCTCTTCTACATTTGCTATCAATCTACCCTTAAAGAAAGGCTTGTTTTCAACATTATAAACTATCATGCAGCAAGAATCCACTCAGCCTTGTTGAGAAATTGTGTGAATCACTCACTTTTGAACCTTGCTCAACCATGATAAAAGACACCGAAAATCATTTAATCCTTATTGAACCTTCAACTCTCATATAATTTGTTAGGGAATATGGACCAAAGTAGCACCCAACATGGGCTCAATACATAAATAGTCAAAGACTCAAACTCATTCTCTACTAAAAGCTTTAAACTATTAGAGAAGGTCAACCACTTGGTCTTTTTATGCCTACATAACTTTCATAACTCTTTTTTATAAGTGGTATGCTTGTCTTCTTTTTTCAAAATGTAGACTGCATCTCAAAGAAGAGATCTAATTAGAGCCTCATATAGTGTTTTGGTGAATTGTAACTTAGTTCATACTTGAAAAAATCTGGCACGATCATCAAACAAGTATTTAAGAAAGAATAATGTTACAAATCAACAAGTGAAAGGTCAATATCTCAAATTGGCACAAGGAGTCTCACCCTTGGAGTTAGTTGTCAAGACTTGCAAATTGCTTTAAGAATCCACATCCATCAAGATAGAAGTATTGGGAAGGAATATTGAATTTTATTTAACCATTTAATGAAAGTATTACATGCCTTAGAGATCGAATTTATAACATGACCCAAATATATGAACGATTTAAAATCCATCAAGATCTGATCAAATACAATAGGTTCCATGAATTTCAACATAGGGAAGTCTTGACATGGGCAGAGTTCCTGGGCATGGCAAAGGAAAATTGACAATCAGAACATAGAAGACACCTAAGAAAACCAGTATATGGAAGATGCCACTTGGTTGCTATGGAGTCAGGCAAAGAAACCAAAAAAGGAGACTTTGATTGCTACAATTACGAAAGTGGAAGCAGTTGTAACTTTCTATTAGGCTGGCCCAAGGGGGGTCGGCTGAACCAGCTAAGCCGGTCCCTATTGGACCAGCTCTTGTCTACAGGCGGAGGACCCAAAGGGGGGTGGAAGCATGGAGAGAGAGAGAGAGAGGTGGGGCCCACAATTCAATTAAACATTGCTTTGGGAGGAAAATTTTGAATTAAGGGCTGTTTAGAGATTTTGTAATTGTCCTCTTTGCTTTAATTAGTTTCTCTTGTAAGGGTTAGGGTTTCATCTTGAATTTGGAGGCTGAATTTGAGATCTAGGGTTTTGCTTTTGGGCTCTAGGCTTTGGCTAGAGATTTGAAGAGTGAATTGAATATTTTTGTATCGTTTGCTGTTTTTCTTGCTCTTTTGCTGAATTGGAGACTCTTGCTCGTTGTTTTCCCTAATAAATTTTAAATTCCTGCACAAAACTTGCTGAATTTCGCTGAAATTCAGCAATTTCCTGCACTGTGGTGTCTGTTTTCTATCACTTTTCGATTTGCATCAGTTTTGCTGCTTATTTCATTGGAACTTTCAAGGCTAATGCACTACTACATCTAAATCCTTTTAACTTTGCTATTCCAAAGTTTCTTCTTAACATAGATGACTGTCAATATCAAGACCTCCAAGACTAAACTGTTGCCAGCTTTGTTTATGCAGCTTTTGCTGGTTTCTAATTAATATTTTTATATATTCAAACCATATTTAGCATTAGGATTGTGTGATAGTCTTCATGCTCAATTGTTGGTTTGTAATGATTCTTGATCACAGACATTACTTTTGAATTGCTTTTGCTTAAAAAAAAATTATCGGCTTGCTCTTTAATTTTTTTGAGGGATATTGAGCTAATTTAATCCGAATTCAATCCCAAACATTTTTTGTTTTTGAATTTTGAGTAAATTAACTTTTTATTTTTATTAAATATTAGAGGATTTGTCGATCTTGAAATTGTTGTTTTAGCTTGAAGCTTATCCAGATTTCTATAATATTCTGAATCACAAATCTTGTATTTGCTTATGCTTTTAATCTTTTTCAGTTTTTTTATTTATTTATTTTTTTATTATTTTTTTATAAATTTAGAGAACTACTCAGAAACTTGAAGAATTTCAGGTAATGTAAAAAGGACTTATTTCCTGAAAACCTTCATATACAGCATGTAATATTTACTTTTGCACCCGAAATTAAGATGTTCATTTGCTTGAAATTGTATTAAAAAGGTTTTTCATGTTGTTTTTTTTTTTTTTTACCAACTGCAATAATATGACTTTATTCTATCCGTTTTCTCAATTTTTGTACTTTTCTCAGGTAAATCTCTCTGAAACAAGCTTTGGAGCTTCAACCGTGTCTTCTTTTCGCTCACCAAAATTGGAAACAAATAATTATTTTCCAGGCTAGTTCTTCATTGCTAATGTATTTTATGTTTGCATGCCTCAAATTACTGTTTTTCAGGAGGGCTTGATGATCCATGATTTTTATCTGATTTTGATTTAAATAGAAGTCATCACTAATGCTCTCAGATAAGTTTCAAAGATAAAAATCTTCTAATTCAATCTGTGGAAGCATACATTGAGATAATAGAAATCAAAGGTTTTTGTAGTATTTTGAAGCCCATGACTTTGCCTTTTGTAGGTACTTTGTTTGATTAGGAATATTCTCCTTGTTTTTTTATTTGGGATCAAGCCATGCATTTTCATGAGAAATAGTGTTTGTTATAACATGATTGATGTATTATTTTTGCTTGTGAGGTACTCTTAGCAAGATTTACCAATAATATTTCTCATTGGAAAGCTTCTTCAAATTGCATGTTCATTCTTGATTTGCCATGCCACCTGGGAATGTTGGGAGGACCTAATTCAATTTCCAAGAATGAAAAAAGAAAAAGAAAAAAGGTTAATGCACAAAACACTAAGAATTTTAAGCAAATTTGCCCAAATAATGCTACACCATGTTGCCACAACTATAAATTTAACTATGATTTCAATGTATATTTAACATATAGACAGCCCATCCCTTCAGTAAGAAAAATTAGGGAAGTAAAAAATATAATGAAATTCTCATAACACAGTTAATGAAAGAACTCGCAAATATTCCCTCCATACAATGACCTTGCCATGAAGGTCGATCAATGGCTTACTTTGATGAAGACATTTCTCGTGGGTTAAAAATTAGGCTCCACAAATTAACATGGAATTATCATTGGCATTATGGTTCTTGTTGTAGGCTTTTCTGCTACTTTTGTTCTAGCAGAGTTGAAGTAAGATGGTATAGGATGTTACTGAAATTCTACTTACTGGTGATAAGATGATATACATATATTTTTTAAATATTGATGCTTAGTAGTTTCCTTATGTTCCTATGTAGTTAGCATGGATAGTGATTATAACGTTTCACCTATCCTCATATTGGGGTGATGTGGTTGAATGAATTTACGGTCTAAATGTTCATAGTGCTTCCAACTATTCATTTAATGATCTCTCTTGTATGACCAAATGGAATATGGAAAGCACTCGTCACATTGAATGCTGGAAAGCAATCTTAAGAACATTCTCCATGCTCCTAACTGTGGATTGAATGCCACTTCTTTGGAATGCTTCTGTGAGTAGCAATGAAATGCTTCTTGTGATTAGGAATCCTTCACTTTCCATTGGCAATGACTGATGGTGGTGGGACATCTGTTTTCCACCGACTATCTTGGTTTTACATTAAATGAGGATCTTCATGTTTCTGCTAATTGGTTAAGGTTCTCTTCCAATCATGGCTGATGTTGATTAAGGCACTCTTGTGTAACCAGTTGAACTTGACTACAAGTCATCCTCGCCATTCTCCCTCCAGCAGTCCTGAGCGCTTTCTTCACAATCTTATGCGGGGTCCGAAAATTTGCGTCCCTGCCTCTCCGCGGACCCCTTTCTTTCTCTTCTCGGGTCATCATGGAGAGTTTTATTGAGTATGCTCCGAGGCGAATTTTCAGACAGCATATTACTGCCTAGAGATTTCCCCCCATTTTGCGAGGACTTTATGATATGAGTTCAGGTTTCCTATAGGCGCAAGCTCCTATAATTAATTACTCCCGATAACGAGAGAGAACTTTCGATTAAGGCTAGTCGTCAAACAAATACATGGTATATGGCATATAGTAGCAGCAAAGTTTAGATATTTGAAATTTTAATATTTAAAATTGGAAATTCAACACCTTGCACTTAAAACGGATGGTGGGGGAAATGATGATAAACCGATCAAGATCCCATTGTTCTGTCATCTCGGGTCATCCTGGTCCCTAGTCTACTTAGAGCAGTTAGTCGACCCAACCTGACAGAAGGATTCTTGTCGGTAGCCATGAGTTGCTTTGTCCAAAGGTACCTTATAGATCTGGGGTGAATATTTGTCTAATGGGACAAATTTGAATCCACCTTAGCTAATAGAGGGCTTTGTGCTCTATCGATTATATCCTATAGATTCATTACTCAATAATTTGGAGCTGTTGGGGAACATACGAACTATATCATGACCGTAATATAGTGGCGTCATTTAGTCGCGAAACCACATGTTAGAGGACACGTGTCACGTCCTTACTAGAAAGATACATATTGAGAATAAATCCTAATGATATTCTCGAATAGATATTAGCTCTTTGTGAGCTGAAGTAGTTTTCATATTTATTCACCTTGGCAAACTGTTGCAAATGGTGGATGGGTATAAATGTTTGATTATTAATTTTAATTTTAAATATCTTAGGTTTTGATATTTTTAGAATTTAAGAATTTTCATGGGCATTTGGGTGGCATTTTCAAGTATTTAGAGGTCCCCTCTAGTTTAGATTATCTGTCAACACGGTCATCATCAGAGTTTTAATGGGCAATTTCATTTTTTTGTTGATTGGGCGTTGTCGTCTCTGTCGACGATTTAGTGTCTAAATATCTTTTTTAACCTGCTCAGCATCCTCAAACTTTGCAGTGACCATCCTGACCTTTCTTTACATGCACACCTTATTTTCACTTATAACTTATGATCTTATTCTACTACAATATCACTTTATTTTTCCTGTAAATTTGTTTTGTTTATCTTCTCTATTGCAGTTATGAAAAATTCACTTTGCAGGTAAAGAAATCAAACGTAGAAGGAGACACCGGAGGAAGTACTATGAAGATCAAGAACCATGCATAATGAGAGGAGTTTATTTCAAAAATATGAAATGGCAAGCAGCAATTAAAGTTGACAAGAAACAGATCCATTTGGGCACTGTTGGTTCCCAAGAAGAAGCTGCCCGATTGTATGACAGGTACATGGCCATTCAATTTTCCTTCAAAGCATCAGTATAATTACTATTTTTGGCCCCATTATCTTTCATACTTATTTCTAAGCAACTTCCATACTGATTTTTTAGTTTTGATTGCTTTATTCCATTATATTTCATACTTTTAGTGTGCCAAGGCTTCGTTTGGGATGACTTTCTTACTGCTTCTTAAAGCAGTTTTTTAGTACAAAAATTAATTTTAAGAAGCAGTAAGAAAGACGTCCCAAAAGAAGCATAAGTAGAAATGTAGAAAATTTTGAATAAGAACTGAAAAGTTACTAGTTGTATTTGTAACAACCGATATGTTGTGAAATCATCAGCAGGTTTAATACAGCATAGTATTATTATGTCGGGAAATCTTTAGCAGGATTCATACATCATAGTTCTGTTTTTCGTCTTCATTAAGAATTTGTTTCAAATAATCTGCAGCTCTGATTTCTCCTATAGAAGTTTCCTCAGTCTGATAACTAGCTAGCAACCTTATTCTTTGCAGAGCGGCTTTCCTGTGTGGCAGAGAACCAAATTTTGAACTGTCAGAGGAGGAGAAAAAAGAACTTAGCCAGTATAAATGGGATGAGTTCCTCGCCATGACACGCACTGCCATCACCAGTAAAAGTAATGGCAAAAGCTTGTGTTCATTGCAAGCATGTATTTACATTTTCAAATTTTGATTTTTGTTTTCACCTTTGATTAGAGCACCAAAGAAGGGCTGGAGTGGGAAGGAGAAAGAAGCTAGGGATCGAGTCGCAGGGTAGCGATATGGAGCCCGAGAAGGGCGCCGGTGGCATGTCGTCGATGTCCGATGATGGCGAGATGGAGACCGCTGCCTTGTGATCGTCCTTGGCATTAAGGAGAAAAGAATTAATGGGGATTCAGATACTCTTTAAGTTTCTCATCTTAGTTGTCTAATTCACTTTTGAGTATTTGGGTTTGATTTCACTAAAAGCTCACTTACTTTGAAAGAGATCAGTTGGTTCAATCCCAGCCGCTCAAAGTGAACTGGACAGTTGAGATGGGGTAATTAGTAGTTACACTTTTAGAAACACCATGATTGATTGGAGGGAATACAAGTTTGAAGCAGTTGTTAACCCTTGTTTTTACAGTGAGGGTTGTTCAAATAATTTGTTTAGATTACATTTTTCATTGTTTGGGTGTGTATAAGGGCTCCCATTAGGGCAAGCTAGGGTTCACAACATTTATCAACTGCATTTACTGAACGCTTTTGGCATTCTTCTATTCAATATGAGGCTGTAATTGGATAATTCTACTTTTTTACTTGGTTTTTAGTTTTTTGAATTATTTCTTTCCCCGTTGCACTGAACCAGTTGAAACATTTTGTATTGATTATAGATTTCGACAGAATTTCATGAGTTTTCTTATGTGTGAATTTATTTGCATTGAGAATTCTCATGTAAGTTATAGACTTTGGCTTCGTTTGAAATGGGATTCTATTAAAAGTTTTTTGATACAAATTTTATAATTTTTTAATTAAAATTTTACTTTAAGAAACAGTGAAAAAGCCGTCCCAAATGAAGGAGAGATTATCTTGTGCGGAGGTCGGACGCATCTCTACATCTGGAGGTGAATTAGGTGCAGTCACGTTAGCAATATCGAGCCGCGGTACCAAACTAAGTGGTGACGTGACACATTATAGTTAGTCTCCGAATGGTGTTCGGCGTCTGCACAGAATAATTAATCCAAATGAAGCCTTTATTTGCCCAAATAATAATTGTCTATCAAACTTCACAGGAAAGCATCTCAAACACAAATTTCTTTCAAAATTGAAAATTTTCCAGATATAGCAAAATAAAATACTGAGAGAAGATTAGATTACATATCAATGTTTACACGTTTATTAATTTTTTTCTAACATCTGATAACAAAAGCCCAATTTATGATACATTTTTCCGAACAATACATAACATTGCCTATTTAGGAAGTGAATCAAGTGTAAGTTTTCAGAGGAATTTCTGATAAAATTTTACAAAGAATTTATTTTTGCCATCATCTAGCACACGAAAAATAATAGGTATGCTGATATTGTCTGGATATATATATATATCAACTAATTTAGTCGGTATCAATTTTGAAATTTATTGCAAGATTTTGGGGCCAAATTCCTCCTGTATCATATTTATGCTGCCGTAAGCCAGCTCAAAAAGAAGAAGAAGAAGAAGAATATTGCTCAGCAACATTATTTTCCATAAATAAAAAAGAAAACTAGTTCAAAACTTGCAAGTGATAAAGTGTGCTTCTACTTTATCACGAGGGGGCTTTGAACTGATTCTATGAGATCAAAGAAAGCAGCGAAACAAACTCAGTAATGGCGCTTCCCTTTGACCTTGTGTTGATTGCAAAGTGCTCCGGGTATTTTCTCAGGAGCATCGACAGACCAAACCATGGTGTTCCTTCGGTCTCTCGCTGAGGCAAATCTTCGGAAGTTAAATACCTTCTCACCTTACCATGATGCCATATGTTGCCATACCGTTCTACCATCTGAAACCAAATCAATTTATTCGTTATCATCCAATCAGAGCAAGAAGTCAGGAACAGATAATAATATCGTCTTTTCTAAATTTTCATTCATTGATTACCTTTTTAAGAAAGAAAACATCATTTCAAACGACTAATCTTAAAATTAGCAAAAAACATAATTTCAAACTTCTCCAGACCACTGATCGATGCCGGATTTCTACCCATCGACGGATTTCTACCCGATGCGAAATTTCCACCTGTTGCCGAAATTTTGCCCGTCGCCAGACTTCTGTCGGACTTCAACCCGACGCCAAACTTCTACGGTTTTGCCAGTTGGCGTCTTCTGCATGTCGCCGAATTTTCGCCGGACTTCTACCCGACGCCGGACTTACGCCCGTTGCCGGATTTCTATCTGATGCCGGACTTCCACCCATCACCGGACTTCCACCCATCACCGGACTTCTGTCAATTGCCGGACTTCCGTCGGACTTCGATCTGACGCCAGACTTTCGTCCATCGTTGAACTTCTATCTGACATCGGACTTCCGCCCATCGCTGGACTTCTGACCTCCGTCACCAGCCGACTATGGTCCTTTCGACCTCCTTCGTCGACTACGGTTCTTCCGACCTCCGTCGCCCGCCAACTACGGTCCATCCGACCTCCATCGCCATACAATGTTCTTTCCAACCTCCGTTACCCATCGACTATGATTCTTCCGACCAAGCGAACATGTCAACAGTGATTCTTCCTATTTCCACCATGTAACACACTCTATATGATGTATATTTGTTACATCAAGCCAAGGCCTTCCCTCCAATGAAGGGTCTCATTTGTAATCAATTACAAATACTAGTGGATCATTTAAATTGGGCTAGGCCTTGCGGTTTTTCCCCTTTTCAGAAATTTCCATATAAAAATCTTGATCTCTCATGAATGTTACACCCTATCTTTTATCTGTATTCGTGCTGAATCTTCGTACAAAGCTAAGACGTTAAACTTTATATTTCTCTACCTCCCCGAAATATTTCGGGACGCAACCATTATAATGATTATATATATTTAAAATGTTTTTTATTTTATTTTAAAGAACACCAACAGGGTATACTCTATTGGATGGTTAATCAAGCATTATAACGTTTCATGTACAACAAACCTCAGTATGAAGTTTGGCCACGGGCATCCATTCTCCTGGACGACATCTATCGGACAGTACAGAGGCTACTGAAGAGAGAACATCTTTCTCTTCTAACAGCGTTAGTTTATAGTTATCTGCCTCTCTATTAGCCCTTGACCTTTTCATGGACTTTGTAGCTGTGAACATGAAAGAAATATCATTCATAAGTTTTAGGTGTGACAAGGAAAAAAAATAATATTCATAAGAAAGGCATTCATTTTCCATGAGCTCTTGTATGGATTTCATCGCATAGTGTAAAATTTATAGTTACAGATACAAACTGAAGCTCCAAAGCATGCCGTTGGATTCAATAATTTTTTAAATTTGAGACTAAATGATATTTCAGATCACCGAAAATAAGTTAAGAAAAATCTACCCTGAAAATTAACCAATCAATAAAAATAAGTGTTATAAATTAAACCAGCAACATACAAGGATTCTATAAGACATCTAACGCTGCAAGTGAACTGGTGGTCTAGTGCAGGTATATCAGCATGAAACTTAAAGCTTCAAGCATCTTAAAAGATTGCAACAGAGGATTGCTTTTTTCTCAAAATCGACAGCAAGAAACATCTGAATTTGCTTGGTTTAACATGCCAGAAAGATTTGATGTACCTGTTAAAGCTGCTGAAAATCATCTAAAACATATAGTTGTACTATCATTAACAGCAGAGTACATAAATATTAGGAGGAAAAATTTAAATAATTGGACCTCTCATGCCTTTACATGCGAACCGACGGTTACTAATTTTACATCAACCTGGAAGGAGCTTGACAAACATTATAATTATTTGGGTTTTGAGTTCTGTATTCTGAAGCAATTCAGATGGTGTTTTCTTATCCGGTATCATTTGGTATCAAAGCCGGCAGGCTCTTCTAGTTTATTCTCTGTATCCTGGAGTTTCCAGGTGGCGGTCACCTACCCTTCCCTCCTTCAACCGATGTCCACAAGAAGCCTCCAAGAAGATGCCATGGTTTCTTCCTACATATCCACTTCCCTCTGACTCCTTCACATGACCAACCTGCTCGCTACCGCTCTCTCGGCAGCCCAATCCCACAATCCCAGTGCCTCGAACCCTCAACTAATGCCCTGTGGCCTCGCATCCCTCGCCTACAAATGCATGATCCGGCCTCCTGCATGCGCGACACCAACGGCATAACCTGACCTACGCTAGCCACCCGTGCAGACCTCCTTTAGCCTGCTTTTGCTCCACGTGCGACCCGCCTACTCGCATCCGCCCCTATGCGCGTCACCAGTTCGCCCGTTTCCATGGGCGCCCGAAACGACCCGTCCATGACCACGTCCCGAACGATTGCCCGTGAGTCCCTTCTACACAACAACTAGACACTTTCTTGTTGTTGTCCAAGACAACCAACCTCCAAGAAATTGTCCAATCAGCAAGCAAGATCCTTCCTCCACAGTACCCAAGCAATTTCTTGTTGTTATGCACGCCATTCCAACCACCAAGAACAAAAGCATTCCTAGTTCTTGGCAAGAATTCAACAACCATAATTCATCTCGGCCACAAATTCAGCCTTAAGACAACTATATTGACAAATCCCGCAAGATGCTGCCTTGTTGGAATCCATAAAGACCACTACAAGAAGTGGTGATTGAGGAACTATAAAGAGAAATACAATAACTGTAGCAAAGGTTAGCAAGATTGGAGCAAAGAGAAGCGGAGTAATGTCAAAAAGAGGAAGAAGACATTCAACCTTTACATCAAGATCTTTCGAGTAATGAAGAGGCAATAAGACGGCATCAAAACCATGCTAGGCAAGGATTTTGGGATGATGGAGGAATCAAGATTGATCTACCCGATTTTGATGGGAGACTTGAACCTGATGATTCCCCTTTTGGTGGAGGCGGCAGTGGCAGAGAGGGTATCCGGGCTTATCAGATCCCTTATTCTTTTGAAGAAGTGTTTGAAGAGCCACCCTATAAGTCTTCTGTTAGACCTGAACCGATCCAGGATGGACCGGTTCATGTCTATTCCCGCCGGTCCAAAGGAGGAGGCGGATGAGGGGGGTTGGGCGACAGCGTTGTGGATCCCATGGCTTAATTTAAGCAAGGTTTAGGAAGGAAATTTTGATTGAGGGGCTGTTTAGGGATTAAGTAATTTTTCTTTTGCTTTAATTAGGATTTTCTTGTTGGGGTTTGGGGGTACTTGAATTTGAAATAAGATTTGGGATCTAGGGTTTTTTTTTGGGTTCTAGGCTTGGCTAGAGATTTGGAGAGCTGTTTCTTCCTCTTGAATTGAAGAAACTTGTATCATTTGCTGTTTTCCTACAACTAATACTTCTTTTTCTATCAGTTTTTCCTCTGTTTTTCCCAAGAAACCTGCTGTACTTTGCTATTTTTTTATTGTAAACAGCAGTTTTACTCACTGTTTTCACCAATTGTGTTTGGTTTGCTTGCGAACTCAAGTATTTTCTAACAAATTTGGTATCAAAGCGTTGTCTTGGGACCATCGGCGGATGAAATCTAGAAATTTCAATAAAGAATTTTCATCCGCAAGAAGATCTTCCCATAAATCTTGGGAAGAAAAGTGGTCGAAAGGAAAGTTAAAGTATTGGAGGGAGAAATAGGTCAACTAAAGATAGATTTTGAGGAAAAAATAGCTGATTTTTCATAATCAATTTGCTTCCATCCATGAAAAGATGGATGGAAGGTTCGCCGCCTTGGAAGACATGATGAAGAAGATGTTTGAAGACAAACAAAATCCGGCTATATCGGAAGAAAAGGAGACCACCGGAGACCATGAGAGAGGCGGAAATCCGAACCCATTTAGGGGGAAGGAGAATCTTGAAGTGGAGATCCTTGAGGGAGATGATGGAATGCCTACTATAGAACCATTTTTTAGGGAGGAGATGAGTATGGGCTATGAAAGGAGGGGTGCTGATTTTGTTGGAAGAAGAAATGATTTTTACCGCCGGGGTGCTGAATTTGAAAGGAGAAGAGGGGAATATGAGGAAGGGTTCTGGTATGATCGCCGGAGAGAAGATCGTGACCACTGGGGAGCACTATTTCTTCAAGGAATGGGAGGTTATGGAGAAGTTAGGGGAAACGGGGGTGACCCGAGGGTGAGGAAACTGAAGATGCCCATCTTTGAGGGCGAGGATGCACATGGCTGGATGTACAAGGTGGAGCGATACTTTGTAGTCAACGGGTTGACTGAGGAAGAGAAACTAACAGTGGTAGGACTGTGTTTGGAAGGGAAAGCACTAGCATGGTACCAATAGCGGGACATGAGGCGACCCATTCGAAGCTTGAGGGAGTTCAAGGACTGTTTACTAGAACGTTTCTGAACCAGTAGGGGAGGAGACTTCTACGAGCAGTTCTTTGCCCTGACGCAGGAGGGGACAGTGACAGAGTACCATGATCAGTTGGTGTACCTAGCTAGCAGGCTGGATTGTCTTTCTAAGACCGTGCTTGAGGGGAACGTCATGAAGGGGCTCAAACCGGAAATTAGAGCAACTGTTAAAGTGATGAGACCGCATGACTTGGGGGAGGCCATGGAGTTGGCACAGCTGGTCGAGGACCAGAAGCATCTGGAGCAAGGAGCTCCGGGGGATCCTACAGGATGACTACTACCTTTTTAGCTCCCAAAGGAGCTACACCGGAAGGTTCGCGCGAAGCAACAAAGGAGAAGTCTGGAGGAGGGGGACCTGGGGGAAATTTTAAGAAGCTGACTGAGAAGGAGATAGAGGAGAAGAGGGCTAAGCGGTTGTGTTTCAGGTGTGATGAGAAGTACATGTCAGGGCGTAGGTGTAAGGACCAAACTCATCAGGTTCTCACCGTCTGTGATGACGAGGAAACTTAAGAGGGAGGTGAGAGGGGGATAATGGAGGAGGAAGATAAGTTAAATCTGGACGTAGCAAAAGTCTCTCTAAACTTTATGGTGGGATTCACCTTGAATCACAACATGAAAGTGAGGGGAGAAATAGTGGACCGTAAGGCAGTGGTGCTGGTCGATAGTGGGGTCACCCATAATTTCATCTCTAACCAGATCATAAATATGTTGGGGGTGAAATTAGTGGACACGGGAGGATATGGAGTGATGATGGGCACTGGGAAGGTGGAGATGGATAGAGGAGTTTGCAGGGGAGTGGTGTCGACCATTCAAGGAATACAGGTGATGGAGGATTTTCTTTTCTTGGAGTTGGGGAGTACTGATGTCATCCTGGGGAAGAAATGACTGTAGATCATGGGGGAGACCAAGATCAATTGGGATGCTTTGAGGATGGAACTGATGGTGGGAGGAAAGAGGATGGTGATCCAGGGCGATGCAGGGCTATCCAGGGCCGGAGTATCCCTCAAATCCATTATCATAACCATATAGGAGGTGGGAGGTGGATATTTGGTTGAGCTGCAATGCTTAGAGAGGGTGAGTGTGGGGGAAGAGGGAGACATTCCCATGACAGTACAACCACTCATAGAGCAGTTCAGTGAGGTGTTCCAGCCACCTCAAGGCTTACCACCACCCAGAGAGCAGGAGCATGTTATCATTGTGAAGGAGGGGGTGTCACCGATTAGTGTGCGGCCCTACCGCTACCCCCAAATTCAGAAGGACAAGATTGAGAAGCTGATTAAGGAGATGTTGGAAGTAGGGATCATCAGACCAAGTGTGAGTCTTTTCCAAGTCCGATCTTATTGGTCAAGAGGAAGGATAACAGTTGGAGATTATGTGTGGATTACAGGGCATTGAATAAGGAGACTGTGTCGGATAAGTTTCCCATTCCGATGATCGATGAACTACCTAATGAGTTGTATGGAGCAGTAGTGTTTTCTAAGATGAATTTAAAGTCGAGCTACCACCAAATCAGGATGAAAGAGAATGATATTTAGAAGACAACATTCAAGACACACGAGGGCACTATGAGTTCTTGGTAATGTCATTTGGGCTCACAAATTCCCCTGCCACTTTCCAGTCATTGATGAACAGGGTGTTCAGGTCGTACCTACGGAGGTTTGTCCTAGTTTTCTTTGATAACATACTGGTGTACAATAGAACTAAAGAAGAGCACCAAGAGCATTCAAGGGTGGTATTGGAACTGCTACAAGAGCATCAGCTCAGGGCCAACATGAAGAAATGCAGCTTTGCACAGACTAGTGTGGAGTACTTGGAACATGTGGTGTTTCAGGAGGGGATGGCACAAAATCCAGCTAATATTGAAGCCATGCATAAGTGGCCTCTAACTAGGAACTTGAGGGTGCTGAGGGAATTCCTAGGACTAACAGGTTACTACCAAAGATTTATGAAGGGGTACACCAACATAGCCTTGCCTTTGACAGAGCAATTAAAGAATGATAGCTTCATGTGGGGAGAAACGACTACTCAGGCTTTTGAGAAACTTAAGAAGGCAATGACCACTGAACCCGTTTTGGCTCTACTAGACTTTAATCAGACGTTTGTGGTGGAGACAGATGCATCTGGATATGGGTTGGGGGCAGTGCTGATGCAGCAGCATAGACCCATAGCCTACTTCAGTTAGGTGTTGGCAAATAGAGCAAGATTGAAGGCTGTATATGAATGAAAATTGATGGCAATCGTGTTGGTTATTCAGAAGTGGGGACCATACCTACTGGGGATGGCATTATATGTAATTATATCTACATGATTTAAAAAAGTAATATAAAACAACATATTTTACTAAAAATATATATAATTTAAAATTATTAAAATTTGATATTTACTCCCATATGGCTACAAATTTATTATGGGAATGAAACATTCTTAAATTAAAAAAAAAGTATGCAAAATATATCTTTTTATATGAAATCTTTAATTTTGAATTTAATGGTTTATTTTGAAATTGAGGAAGATGGACAGCATAATAGGCCCCTTGATTGATATGTTGGCTTTGGATTTTATCTCGGTGTAGTTCAACTTTCATGATTTTTTTCATTTCGGCCCTTTAGGTTTGCATTTATTACTTTGCGTTCTCTTTCCTACTTTACTCTTGAGTAACTTGCATGATGTACATTTCATCCTCCTCATAGTGAACGCTCTTCTTATTTTTCTCGACAAATTTCACAAAAGATGATTTTGACTTGTCCTCATTGTCACTAAGTATAATGTGAAGTTGTAATTACGGGAGCTTGAGTTTTAAGACAACTTCACAATTTGGATCAATGTCCTATAATTTCCACTACTCTTGAGTGCATGTTTTTTTCCCAAATAAGCGGGGTATTAAAGCTATGCTAGCTTTGGAGACAATGGAAAAAGTGAGAGTAACATAGTACAAAAATGTAAAGGTGAAGATTGATTGGTTTGACTGCAATGACTTTTGGAACTAAAAATGTGGATCAATGAGCAAATATATCAAACAAAGTTATATCTACCATTTTATAAGTCAAAGCCTACCACCATGAGCCAAAAAGAATGAGATATTTTGGTTAAATAGGTGTTTGGGAGTTATGCATCTATCACTAATAAAAAAATATTATTTTGAATATACTGCAAGAGAAGACTATTATTGGTGTGATCAAAGCTATATCATAATCATATATGTATAAGTGTGGGCTACAAAAATTCGCGCTCCGGCCTTCCCTCTTTTGGGAGGGTTTTAACAGATTAAGTTCTAGGGAATTTTCATAAGACAGATTGGGTTTGTAGATAAGTCACTACCTAGAGATTTCGCCCTTATTTTGCGAGGACTTATGATCTGAGTTCTTGTTTCCTATAGGCGCAAGCCCCAATAATTAATTACCCCTCCCGATAACGAGAGAGAAATTTTGATTAAGGCTAGTCGTCAATCATATTTATAAAGATACATGATATATGGCGTATAGTAGCAGCATGGGTTTAATTATTTGAAATTTGATATTTTATCGTGATCCTTAATCCACTTAGTCAGAGGAGATATTCGACCCAACCTGACAGAATGATTCTTGTCGGCAGCCATGGGTTGCGCCGTCCAAGGGTACCTTGTAGATCTGGGGTGAGTATTTGTCTAAGGGGACAAATTTGAATCCACCTTAGCTAACAGTGGGCTTCCTGCCCTATCGATTATATCCTATTAATTCATATCTAAGGATTTGGTGTCATTGGGGAGCATACAAGCTCTGGCCATGACTGTAATTTAGTGGTATCATTTGGTGGCAAACCACCTGGTTCAGAGGACTCTTGTCATAACCGTTTACTTGCGGTGTCATTTGGTGGTGAAACTGTCGGTTAGAGGATACATGTCATGTCTTTGCTAGCAAAAGACTGTTTAAGAATGAATCCTAGCGACATTCTCGACCATATATTAGCTCTTTATGAGCTAAAGTGATATTTGAATTTATCCACCTCGACAAACTGTTATAGAGAATGGATGAGTTTCGCTTTAAGTGTTTAATAGTTAATTTCGATTTAAAATATTTTTTAATTTTAGAACTTTTTTGGAATTTTGAGATTTTTATGGGCATTTGGGTGGTATTTTGAATATTTGGAATTAACCCCTCCGGTTGCGATCTACATTCAATATGACCATCATCAGGGTACTTATGGGCTATTTTATTTTGTTAATTGAACCATGTCGACTATTTCAACTTGTCGACATAGAATCGTGTTTGTTGTCGGCTTCATGCCTTTGTTGGTGAATTTTCTTGATTATAGGCTTCGAAAGCCTAATATGAACGTATTAAAATAAATATCTCGCTCGACGTCGTGACCACACATTTGCTTGACAGTTTGAGCTATGTCGACTCCTATCTACTTGCATTGAAGGATCATGTTTAACTTAAATTCATCATTTGACTCGCACAACATCCTCAAACATCATGTGTGCACTCGTAACACATTGTTGGAGCCCATACGGGTATATGATTGCACATGCACTTTCTTGTATTATGCTTACATAATTGCATGTGCATTTACACTTACATCCATGTTAAGGCGCTCGCGCGTGCACTTCTGTGTTTATGTATATACATATTGGGGTGTATGTGTGGGGGTATTTTTGGAGCTTATTATTTATCGGGTCATGCAGGCGACCGTCGTTCAAACATATGTGACACTCTATTTGGGAACTTCTCGGCGCCTTCTATCTGCTTGTATGTATGTTGCGGATCTGGTAGTGGTGTCTTGTTGCGCTGGGTCTCATTTGGGGATTTGTAAACGTCTTCTATCCGCTTGCATAAATGTTGTGGATCCGAAGGTGTGGCATTGCACTATGGGTTGCCCATTTCTTTATGCAGGTAGGTTGATGTGTACTAACGAACCTTCTGCAATATGTTTATAGATGCTCGTAGATGACTTGTTGTATGCATAACGAATTTCCTACAACAACTCGTAGGCATTTGCACTTGATGTAGTCACTTTGCATTCTACTTATGCATAGTGTGTTGGATGTATTATGGGTCTTCTACAGTCATTTATAGGCAGTATGATAGATCTTATGAGATGGTCCTCAAATCTTTGCATTTGTTGTGATCCTGCATTCATCATAAGTATTTCCACTATTATTGGCTATGTACAAAACAGTATGCACATTAATGATTTGATTTTGACTTCTGTCTAAGCTATATTTATCAACAATCTCTTTACACATCGATCAGCAAGTTACTGTGTTCTTAGTTCTACCTTCTTGTTGAAAGTGTTGTTGTATGCAGTGCATTCACCGTCCCTTCTTACATCAAGCTGATGGATAGGGACACAAGTTGCATTTGCCTCTTTCTTGCTCATTGACGTTCATTGCACATTAATCTTCAATGCTTACACGATACTAGCGTGTTTGCTAGAATTTTGATTGTTGTTGGTTGTATAAACATCCTGGTATTTATTGTGTGCTATCTGCATATATCTTTAGGGGATACTGTCATTTGTAGGCACATTCAACGTATTCATTTGCATATTTTTTAAGCATATTTATGGGGAATTTATCACATTCATAGCTTATTCGCTCTCGCCACTTATAAATAGATTGGAGTATTTATTTACAAGCTAGTGGCTATTGACTGTAAGAGGACTATTTTTGTCATAACCTTCCCCTTTCAGTTATGTCCATGTTATAATATTCATACATAGGCGTAAGTGAAACATCGTGTCATAATATTTTGCAATTGCCCATATATGGCATGCTAAATATATGTCTGTATTCATAAAGGGCCCGTCATATTTGTGGCATACCCAACATTGTTGTTTACAGATGAGAACTTTGTATTCATTGCCAGACCTCTGCTACCACCTCTTTATCTTGTAAGTTAACTATTGTATGCATGAAGAGCTTCTTATAATTGACTATAGGTGTATGTATTTACTATGGGTCTTTAGTTCTTGTTTGTAGATAACATATGCATTTGTATCAACATGTGATTTTCCCACACTTACAGCACTTCAATTGTCGTTATTCTCAAATAAACCACCTCAGTTGCCGTTGCTAGCAAGCAAACTAATGTGAAGTTTTTTTGCGAATTAGCTAGCGTAAGTAGAAATGAGGTTATATCCTTCACAATCCTCTCACTTTGCTTGCACGCAAATTGTATTCATCGTGCATAATAACTAGCAAATCACCATGTTCATTACATTGCTTGACGGCATATGACATGAGTAATAACATTATCATTATTTCCATTTGACATTAGCATTTTGATTGGTATAATCATCATGGATGGATTGTAGCGTTCATTAGGGATTTCATACTACGGTTTATAGGTAAGTGACGTTCAAGGTTCTTTGCTCAATATAGGTTTTCTAATCATTCAGTAGTGCTCATTTGAATGATTCGAACCATGACTTACGATTTGCATTTTTTATTTTAATTGTGCACTTGATGATTTAGAATTTGGTTCCATGTAGTTTCATTCAAGTTCTTTGTATTCAATTCAGTTCGCTATCATTTTTGTTTTTGTTCCCTGCATCATATTCAAGTCTTCTATATTTGTTCAAATCAAACATAGTCCCCAGCTGTTTTAGGTTTAGGCCCTCGGTTTATTGAAAATTCTGACATCCTTCCGACGTCTCCCCGTTTAGGGGAAATTCTGATAGTCATAGCCTTCCCCTACACGCTACGAGAGCGCTTCAGGTAGATATCGGGAGACACCGAGACCATATTTTTTCAATTCCTGCCATGCTACGAGAGCGCTTAAGAGTACTTAATTTCATCCTCGTCACACTACGAGAGCGCTTTGAGGCCTACCCGCCTCGCCGTAAATGTCGCACTGTGTTCCCTCCAACCGTATTACGAGAGCATGTATGGTGGCCAACCAGCTCGCTGCAAACGCTGAGAGCGGGGGTTTTGAGTTTAAAGAGAGTTAAATCTTTGAGACAACCGGTGATGATGACGATGATGGCGTGGGCACAAAAATCAAAGACAAATTCTAAATTTCCCCTTTCCATTTTTATTTTCTATTTTTCTCCCTTTTTATTTCATTTCTTTCTTTTTTTAATTATATATATATATATATAGAGAGAGAGAGAGAGAGAGAGAGAGAGAGACTGTGACCGGACGAGGTCGACTGGGTGTTGAAGGAGGAGATGGGTGTCTGGTTCGGATCTGTCAAGGGAAGGATTGACGGAACTCGGGGAGAAATCGGGAGTTGGGAAGAGGAATCGAAGAATGCTTGCTTGCTAGAGGAAGAAGAAGAGGAAGGAAGAAGGCGTCGTCGAAGGAGGTCCAGCTGTGGAAGAGATGGAGTGTGTGTGCGGGAAAGAAGGAAAGAAGAAAAGAAGAGAGTTGTGTTCGCGAGTATGAAAAGCCGGAGGAAGAAGAAACGCAAAGCCTTCATTCGGTCGGCTTTTAACGACGAGTGTCGAACGAAGACTACTAAATCAAGGCGAGCTACAAATGCGGGAGACGGGACACGAATTTGGCGCCATTTTGCAGAGGGATGGGCACCGTAAAAGCGGTGTATTTGGCAAAACTTTGGCAGCGATTTTGATATGTATTTTTATATTTTATTCGATTTTTTTTTTTTTTTAATTTGTTGTGCGGGTCAACAACAAGAAGACTTCATCAATAAGCAAAGTATATCTAATAAAAAAGTTTTTCAATCTCAGGATGGTTGAAGATGCTTCAAAGTGGTATATATTATGTATCAATGAGTTGAATCTGATCAAAAGTCAGCATAGCTCAATAGATATCAACTTCAATGACGAAGTTCATGATTTATCTTGTTGTTATTATTACCCAGAGATGGGTTGAAACTGTGACAACAACTAGCAGTTCATGTGCTTCTACAAAGCTAAAGCACAATAATATTTGTGGCTTGATCTTAAGTGAGGACATCATATGATGAGAATCAGATTAAGGTCCTTATTCTGCTGCTCTAAATCTTGAAAGCAGAGGAGGAAGCGCACAAACAAGTAACAATGGAAGTAAAACTAAGGCGTCGTTTGGAACGGCTTTTTTATTGCTTTCTAAAACGGAGTTTAGTACAAAAATAAAAAAATTTGTACTAAAACTCCGTTTTAGAAAGCAGTAAAAAAGCCGTCCCAAACGAAGCCTAAATCACAGTAGAGGAGCAAATATAAAAGTTCATAGTGATGCATTATGGTGATGTGGCATAACTAACCACTTCAAAATGGACTATCTGTAGAGGAATGGTAGACAAAGTTCAAATCATATAGAGAATATGTGAATGTTGCAAGTGAAAAGATTTATGATGCTTTAACCTTAGTGTGAATAGTTTTATGGAGTTCGCGAGCTGGACTCAACTGAGCATTCTTCTTAAGCTCCACAAAAAATTTTATATTAATTATTATCAAAGATACTACATACGAGATGGTTCATCAATTGTTTAAAATTGTGAAATATGAGGCTCGTCTCAGCACAATTTCAGTGAAATATGTCTTAAGGCTTACACCTCAAGTTTTTTTATGAGGCTTGCATCTCAACTTGCCTGAGACCCACCTTGCCTCTCTAGCGTGAGGCTTAAGCCTCACCCTATTTATTTATTTATTATTAAAACTTACATAATCCTAAACTAAAACCCCAAACAAATCATGCCTTCAAGCATCTCCAAGTTGCAAGAACTTCCTCTCGATTGCCTTGATCACCAGCTGCATTCGCTGCATCCACCACCATCGCAATCGCCACCGAGGATCACTTGAAAGATGCACACCACCTCCTCCTCTAATAAAAATTTTAAAGTATTAATCTCATCTTTATGTTGATGAAAAATATTTATAAAAGAGGAAGATAACTGAAATAAATAAAGAAGAAGCATATTTGGAGAACTTTGACTCCACAGGAAGAGGAAGGATATAATTAATTCTTTATGACAACGACTCAAATAAAGACCTCATCAGTGATGATAATGCAGATGATTTTAGAATTGTTGCCAACTATTTCAACTTTCTTAAAGAATTAAATGTGGATGAGTAGGGAACTGAGAAAGAAGGAATTTGGAGTTGAACTTGATGTTATATAACACTTTTATACAATTCGTATATTTAATATTATTTTGCTCATGTAATATTTGGATTTCAATTCTATTTCACATGATTTATCACTTACCACTTTATGTCTTATGCAATTTTTTATTTCATATGCATGTCAATTTGTTACTTTATAGGTCAATAGAAATTAATATATCAGCCTTTAATACATTATTTGGGTATTATATAAAAATCACATTTAATTTTTATTTTTACTTTACTCGATTTTTTTTTTTAAGACTTACGCCTTAAAACACCTTGAGTCTTACGCCTCGCCTCATGAATGAAAAACGCCTCAATATCCAATTGCACAATTTTAAACCTTGGTTCATCTTGCTAATGGTGAACCCTAAACTTTGTGGGAGTTACTGGTCTACAAGCTAGGATAATAACAAGATGATCAATATGATGCCCACAAAAAGGTTATGCCTCAAATTTTTGTATTGATACTTAAAAGAAGTCAAAGGAACTGTCGGGTATGGTAATATCAATTAAGAAAAATAATAGTATCATATGCATTATGTAAAGCGCCAAAATAAAGGGAACAACTATTAACTCAATTGTTGGTAATTTAGAACGTGAGATGTAGAAAAAGTTTCTGTTGAGTGGGAGCGGAGCTTCCAAAAGACAGTATTGTAGTGCAGAGGATTTCATGATCAAGAAGTAATAAGGTAGCAATACACGGGAGTTCTGCAGCTAAGATAAGGAACCCAAAAGAAACAGAAAAGAAATAAATAAAGGCCAAGAGAATATGAGAAGACATGGAAATAAAAAATTTTAGAAATTTAATGGAGAATGCAAGAAGTAGCGTAAACCAAGAAAATAAAGCAGAAGGATTGAAGATCATCAAGTTGAGAAACGGGAGGACAGTAAGGAGAGAAATCAAGCAGTGAGCACGCTAATGCTTTACAAATGCAATTACATTTCAAATCAAGATTATAAGTACAACAGCATTTTAATGAACACCTAGGAAAATTCAGGGGAAAACTCAAGGTGGATTCTTACTCTCTGCTTGATTTCTCTCCTTGATATCACCACTTCCTCTGCAATCATTCGTTAGAATGAACAAAATACATACAATTTTAATTATAAAAAAAAAACGCTGACAAGCAAAACAACATGGCAAACTAAACAATTGACCATACAAAAATATTGAAGTATGGACAAGCTGAAAACCAAATTCTAATCAGTAATCTCCATACAGCTTGTAATTAATATATTTCATCTCAAAGCATATAAAGCATGGATTCGGATCCTTTCCAATTGTAGTTTCTATTTTTTTTTTTTAAATAAATACTTAGAGGGCAATCTTCATATTTCATATTGAAGGTAGACTGTGAAATTTGAAGGATAAACTTTTCCAACAAACAATGAAACAAGTGTTACCTACACAATTGCTAATCGATTCCAAAGAAAGTGGCCAATCATGGAAAACAACTATCTAGAACATAGCAGAAATAAGAAAAGAAAGATGTTTCTAATAAAGAATAGGGTTTCACTCACCAATTTTCTCTGATGTTCCCACATCCCTTGAGTCCCTCCTAAGTCTCTTCGAAACCCCCTCCTCTTCCTCTTCACCCCTCTCCTCCTCATCACCATCACCCCGCCAAAAGATCCGTTCCTCTCCCCTAGAAACCAACCGCCCCGACTGGGGCATAGGTTTTGGAACCGCGACCTGGCTGCGAGGCGCAGCGACGGATGCGAACAAAGACCGGCTAGGAAGTAAGAAATAAAACTTCTTATCCCCGATCTGAAGAAGATCCTGCGAATCAAGCTTGACCGGCGCTGTGCCGGGAACGTGGAGGACGCCTTCAACCAAGCATCCGTTCTTGCCGAGAACCTCTAGAGCGAATCTCCGGCGAGAGAAATCGTAGAAGATGCGGGCGTGTTTGCGAGAGATGCTCATTCCACCGCCCAGGCTCGTTAGGTCTACATCCACCTCTGCGCGCTTGCTGTTCCTCCCCAGAATGATCGAGTAGGTCTGCATATAATATTCGAAGTCTTCCCCCTGTAGCTTCGCGAAGCCGACCTCCGGGTCTCCTTCACCGGCGCTAGAGCCAGAGGAGAACGACATGGTGGCGGAGAAAGAGAGAGGGAGATACAGAGGGAAAGGAAGAGAGCTGATCCTTATAAAACCGCGCGCCGTTTTCTTCCGGAGGAGGGGTAAGTTTGGAGAGGACCGACGAGATGACGCCGTTAAAATCTGTAAACGGCAATGGACAGTTATAACTGTCTATCACAAGCTTGGAAAAGTAATTTTATATTGGAGAATTTTTAATTTAAAATAGAAAGGCCTTATAGCCAAACAAATTTTTTTTAAAAAGAGTAATTTGAATTAATATTATATTTATCTCAAAATAAATATAATAAATAAAAAATTATAATAATCAAATTAAGACTTAGACTTCTTTTGGAAAGGTTTTCTTACTAGTTAAAGTATATTTTTCAGTTTAAAAATATAATGTTTATATTAAAAAATTATTTTAAGAAATAATAAGAAAATTGTTCAAACGAAGTCTTAATATTCTCATTTATATTTTTTTCTTTTCTCATTTTGAATTTAATCTAATTTATTTGAATTATTGAATTAAAAAAATTAAATATATTTTGATATTTCTTTGTGATTTCTTACGAAATTGTAGTATATTATTATAATATCTCAAAATCAAAATAAGTTGTTATTGATTATAAAATAGGATAAATTAGATTTATTGAAATTTTTTATTAAAAGAATAAATTACATTAAGTTTTATACAAATATTTTATTTATTTTTAAATTTTAATTTGACCCAATACTACACTAAAAAAATTGTATTGTATAATTTATTAAATTTAATGTTGAACTTCATAGAAATAGGCTACAAACCTTTTGAGCATAATTTTGGAAGAATCAAATTTTATGAATAAATTGCTTGATTATAGAGTTGTATGTAAATGAGATTAAACTAAAGTGAGCAATAAAAATGAATAATGAAACTTTGAATATTACATTATTATTATTCTTATTTAATAAATTAAGAATTGAATTTAAATATTTTTTAAAAATTTAAGAGAGAAGATATAAAGATCTCTTATATGAGAGAAAATAATTATTAAGTATTCATTTAGGACAATTTTTTTACTTCTTCTTAAAACAACTTTTTAATACAAAAATTAAATATTTGTACTAAAAAAATATTTTAAGAAACAATAAGAAAGCCGTCCCAAACGAAACCTAAATCATACAAGATTTTGAATTTAGTCCCATATAAAAAAATTAAAATAAACATATACAAGCAAAATTATCAATTAGGTTTTAAGATTTGTTGAGAATAACTTTCTTATTATTTTGCTTTTAAGGCAGCAACAAAAATTTCATTTGGCTTTTATTTTTTTTAGATTTCGCACTACTTTTCAAAAAAATTTACAAAGAAAAATTACTTTTAGAAATCATAATAACTAAATTATTTTACTCCGGGCAACTTCTCAATCAACTTAATAAAATACTACAATCATCTCAAGCATACATTTATTTCTTAATTACTTAGTAAGAGTGTTATTCTTCTATAAAATTTCATTCTTTAAAATTAAATACTACAAAAATTTAACAAAGACTTCATAATATTCATTATTAAAAAGAAATATCAAAACAAAAATACAAATGAATAGAATTATACGTTTCAACGATGCAATAAAAAAGCTATAGTTAAAAACTTGTAGCCACACAATGACCTTCCAAAACATTACTAATGCATTGTAACCAACGGTCAAATTTATCATTCAAATGTATTTTATCATCTGCATCAAATAAATTTAGTTTATGGAACATATGAGATACCATTCCCATTGAAATAAAATGCAGCGTAACAATCTGAGAGGCCAAATAACTCCAAACCTCCCTAAAATCATACATAAATATAAAGACCCAAAAGCAAGAAATAAAGTAAAAACAAGCCATTTGGATGAGACTTTTCAGTACTTCTCAGCTAATCTTGCAGTAACAGCTCTGAGTTTGGAATAGACTTTACCAGCAGGGGATCCCAAAATAAGGCTACACAGAGAATCTCTGGCAACCTTGATGTTGATAAAAGAACCCAAGATGTGTATCTTGGTATCAGCAATTACTATCCTGGTCCTGGTAGAGTTTTCAATGGCGAACTTCGTTTTACCGCCTTTGCCGGAGAGCCTACCGATGGCTCGTGAGAGATGCTCCCCTCGAAGGGTCTTCACGTCCTTGATCTCGAAAGAGTCGACGTAGAGATCATCCAAGCGCAAGAGAGCAAGCGCATCCGCTATGTCGAATCCAAGCATGAAAGCGTGAACAAAGTCGGCGCATTTCTGGAGGTTGCCGATATCTGGTGTGTCAGTTCTAGTCTTAAGCTCAACTCTTCGAAACTGCAAGGTAGTATCACAAAAATCAGAAGGGATTTAGACATTTGGAAGAGTCTCGAAGTGCAGCAGAATCACTGAAGTCATAAGGATTTAGATATTTGGAATAGCCTGGAAATACAGACTGCACTGTAAGATCTCATCTTTTGGCCTTTGCATGATAAGTAGCACATAAGATCACACAATAAAACCATTTCACCAGCATAATAAAACCGTTTCATGCAATCTAGATTTCTATTCGTAGTTGATTTCTTAATTAGATTGTATGATTTTGATGTTTTAAAATACCTTGTGTGCTGAAGATTATGCTATTAGTTTAGATTTTGATGTTGTTTCTTCTAATGACAATAACGATGTTTGAAAGTAGATTATTCTCATTTGTTTAAATTTTTTTCATTCAACCTTTGATTAAATTATGCTTTCTATTTTGTTGTTGTGAGGGATCTTCTTGATTGTTGGCCTACTTGATAATATCTGGTGTGGAATCTTCTTAGTTATGATGCTCGTTTGATAGTCAGTTTTATTTACTTTGCACATCTTACTATTACAATTTAAATTACACTTTAGTTAATGAAATTGAGTTCTCACATTTGCAAGAGGATGTACCTTGGTGTATGCTTTTTGCTGATGATATTCTTCTTGTTGATAAGACTAGAGAGGGAGTTGAAGGTAAACTTGAATTATGGAGGTCAACCTTAGAGTCTAAAGGTTTTCGCTTGAGTAGATCTAAAACGGAATATATAGAGTGTAATTTTAGTAGCAATAAAGAGCTACATAAACGCTTAAAAGTGCCTTTTCAAGATTAAAAAAAATTAATATGAAGATCATTTTCTTTGCTCTATATTCTTTTCTGAAAAGTGTCCTAACACAAAAATTGCTACCAAAGTGGATCACCCTGACATCAACCAAAACTGATTTTTCAAATTTAACATAATTTTCTTATTTTTATGCTCTATTGTTATCTCTCATAATTTTATTATTTGACTCATAAATTCATTCTTCTAAAGTAGCATAATCTTAAACACCTCATTTATTCTTAAATTTTAGAATAAAAATGAATCTTCAACCATATAGCATCATCTTAATTTTGAAAATTCCATTGAAAATATATGTTAATAAAAAAGTTGAAATATCATTTATAATGATCCAAATCTCAGTAGACATCACATATGATGAGGACATCGAAGATCGACGGCCACGATCATGAGCTGTATTTTTTTTTTGTGTCATTTTATGTAGTAGTTTATTTGATTTTTATGTTTTTTCGTTTTTGCCCTTATAGGAAGTTAGTCGCTATCGTAGCCCAAGGGGCATTTTAGTCTTTTATTTTCTTTGTCATTTGGAGGCATATATATGGCCCTTTTCTTATGTAATAGTTAGTTTTTGATGAATGAAGAAATTTACTCCTTGTTCTCTTTGCGAGTGCACTTCTCCTAGATCTCTTAGTGAGTTCAAAGGAGAAACTAGATCTCTTTGCGAGTTCTAGATTTCGTCCAATTTTATTGTGTTGAGATCCGATCTTGGAAGATAAAGAGGTGAGTGGAATCATAGCAACGAAAAATTCTCAGATTTTAGCTCTTCCCTTCCCTCCTCTTGTTGCCGCCGATCCCCTTGGAGCCATCCCGGCCGCCGGCTTGCAAGGCTCAACCCGCCGGCCTGCAAAGCTCCTCTCGCCGGCTAACCCTCCACCTTGCAGCCCGCCGGCCTCCTGCAAGATCCCTTGCCGCCGACCACCCATGAGTCCCTACGGCCGGCCCCTCTCTCCCTCCAATTTTGAATTTCCCTCATTAATGACTTGCCTAATTAAGTCAAATTAAATTAGGGAATTAATCGAGGGGAGTTACAATCTTTTGAAATCCAAATTCCCTCCTAAATTTAATTCAAATTAGGGAGTTACATGAGGCAATTAAAATCTGAAATAAAAATTCAGATTTTGATTAATTACTAGTGGTCCCCACCTACTTAAATCTCAAGCCTCTCCCCTCTCCACATGGCAGGCCACTCATCCCTCTCTCTCATTAATTCCAGCCATTATTACTCCCTTATTAACTCCCCAAATTAAACCCCATTCAAATTCAAATTGAGCCTATTTTTCCTTCCAATCCGTCTGAATTGAGAATTAATGACAAGGCAAGCAATTAAACCACCACCTCCTCCTCTCTCTCCCTCCTAATGCCGCCGGCCAGCCCCTTCCCCTTTTCTCCTTGGCCACCCCTCTTCTTCTTCAAGATTTCTCCCCGTTGGAGAGCTCCTAACTGCTGTCCAAGGATTACAGCAGGTTAACCTTGCTGTCCTGCATTCCCAAGAGACTTTCCTTGCAGCCCAGAGTTCCGTCAATCACCAAATTGCTGTCCAGAAAACCCCAAACGTCCACAACAGCTGTCCAAGGTTTCCCTAAGCCTTGTAGGTGGCTGTCCTGAACTGTTCGGAGAGCTTAAAGCTGCTGTCCAGTAATATACATAGTCCCTTGTAGCTATCTCGCCACTCCGGAGTTCCAGATTGCTGTCTAACAATATCCAAAAGGCTCTTGGCTGATGTACCCTTTCGTTTCAACCTTCCAACGACTTACCCGGAGCTCACATCTCTCTTGCCTTTGGGTAAACTCTTCCCCCGACTCTTTTATCTTCAAAGTTGCTTCTCAATTGTGGTCTTAGTAGCTCATGAAGCTTATGTTAATCTCTTCTCCGCTAAAGCCTAGTAATTAGAAGAGTTGTGTGAGGGGACTTTTGAACTTAACTTCTATGCGTGTGAGATAACCTAAGCTAGGTACCACTTTAATATTTAGCTTATCGTTCAATTCCGCATAAGATCTTGCTTATTATTATGTTCTCTAAAATTAAACGTGCAAACTTCTTTAAGCAAATCACTTTCGCATGGATTGTTTCACATCAGAAATTCTTTTCTCAAACAGCATGTAGGAATAAAATAGTAATATATAAATAAAAACAATGGGAATGTCTTATACAATCACTGATAAAAGTATCAATTGGCATCCAAAAATTCGTTAGAGTTGTTAGAAAATGAGTTATGGCTGGCATCAGACCTTCCAAAGAGAATCATGGAAAAGACTTTAGTAACTTTTTTTTATTGGAATGGTGAGCAATATATCATAATGTAGCTAGCTCGAAACTATGGCCTCATAGAAATAACCTTCTCCTCTAACCAATGGGCTAAGATTCTTCTGCAATACTTCAAATGTTATTGAAATATTTTAAGTTATTCCTTAAGATATTTACATCCAAAGCCTATAGAACACTGAAAACCATTGCGTATATTAATCAAATGGCATACTAAGATTACCCAAGCGGAGCAACTTGAATTAGTATCGCTTCCACTGAACAAAAATACCAAATAACGATTTACTCTCAGTAAACAAGTCTATTGAAGTAATGATCAGCGAAATAGATTTCAGATTGCAACAAAGAAAAACGACGCCAAAAGCTGTTCAGCATAATACTAAAGAAACAAAAAGTTATTCTGAAATAAAAAATATAAACTGAAGGGATAATGTTATCATAGGATTAGGGGATTTCGAAAAACACTGAATCAAACACTAGTAATGTTGGAAATAAACATATCGAACCAAACAAGAAAAAAACAGCATAAAAAAAAACAAGAATTTACCTGGAAAAAAAAAACCACAGAGACATGCACCAAAAAATCAACTATAAAAGAAGATCATCCACTCTCTCTTTCGCTGTCTTCACACTCTTTTATACACCAAAGCATAACTATGATGCGGTTACAAAT
Organism: Dendrobium catenatum; assembly: GCF_001605985.2. Lineage (NCBI taxonomy): Eukaryota > Viridiplantae > Streptophyta > Magnoliopsida > Asparagales > Orchidaceae > Dendrobium > Dendrobium catenatum. Next base: position 124,329 of record NW_021318928.1, read on the forward strand.
GCAAGAAAGAATAAAAAAAACTAACTCAGCAGAGGTCCAAAGCGCCTTAGTGCTGTACAAAAAAAAAATATTAGGAGCATTGCCCTAGAGCAGGGGTCCAGGGGACGAGCTACCCCTAAAACTCCCTGGCGAGCTCTTTGTCAAGCTCGATCGAATGAATTGAGAATTGAGTGATCAATACAAACCAATTGATCAACACAATCGGATTCCGCATATAATTAACAAAAAATTTAAATAACACTGACATCTTTTGAAATAATAACATTAACTTGACGCACAAAATTTAACAAATAACACTGATATTTCAATAGCACTGAAATAAATGTTAACAAACAGCCCTTAGAAGGCAATCGGAGTTTCATATGTCGCCAGCGAAAAAACTAATCTTCAAGACTTTTGTTAACTAATCTTCTTCAAGCTTAAAAAGAAAAAAAAAAGTTATAAGATACTAGATGTGGTGGCTAGAAAAGACCGAATTCCAGCGGCCACAGAGAATGCCAGCTAGCAATGAAAGAACCTATTCCAACTGATAAGCACCTACCCATACCTTATACCTGTTAGCACTCACACGTTCTCAACTGTCGTTGTTGACCACCTGCTTCAGCAGTCCTGCTCCACATTCCCTGTCACCGAATAGCCTCTTTCACTCTTGCCTCACCGCTCGCTACCTCACTTTATATTCAATACTCTTGTAAACAACTGTTAAGGAAATATTTTCAATGTGCCACAGTGCTTTCTTCAAACTAGCTATCCCTTCTTCCTTCTTTTCGGTAGCTTAGTAACAGTGCAGGCATTCCTTCATGGTATCAGAGAATTGAGCTTTACTGCCACAACGTCTATTTGGGAGATCAGGCTTCTTCCTCGACAATCCCTCCTGCTTCCTCTCTGTCAGCCTCGATGGCAGACTTCACTGTTCTGGCACCATTAAAGTTCCTTATATCAAATCTTAAACTCATAGTCAATCTATAGCTTAATATTGAGAATTATGCTATCTGGAGCTTGCAAATTCTCAAACTATTCTTAGCCAACGAGTTCAAAGGTTATCTCACAGGAACCCAAACCTGTCCCAATGAACCTGCCTCCCACCCCAACGTCCGTCTGTGGAAACTTATAGATCAAAACCTCGTATCAGTCTTGTTCTTCACAATTTCACCCTTTGTTCTCCCTTACATCCTTCATCTTTCCACCTCACATGAGATTTGGCTTACCTTGGCAACTCGCCTTCAACCCGCGAACAGATCCAGGGTCATCCAGTTGAAAAATGAACTCCATCAAATTCAAATGAGGGACAACACAATGAATCAATATCTTGCTCAGAGCAAGACACTGGTTGACAATATTGTTGCAGCCGGCTCCCATGTCAACATTGTCAACATTGAATATATAAATTTTTACATCATGAATGGACTTCCACCAACCTACAACTCGTTTAAGACATCCTTAGAATATCTCTCCTACCGATTAATCAAGATGTTCTATATTCGCTTCTCTGTAGCGAAGAAATCAACCTCCAGAACGAACTTCAGAAAGGAAATGACCCCTTCTACAGACAACATTGCTCTCTACTCTGCCCGCAACAAGCAGCTCAAAGGCAAAACCAACTACTCCTATTGTGGTTGCAGTTCGATCTCTATATCATCTTAATTCAATCCTCATCCTCCGCCTACAACAACCAACGTCCGTCCAACCTGCTAGATATGTGGCAAGCTCGGTCATACCACCATTTCCTGTTGGCACCGCTGTAACCTCCAATACTCAACACCCCCGTCCGGCTCGTCACGCGCCCTGCTCTCCCAACCACAAAAAAATCAAACAACTGAATGGGTCCTAGATTCTGGAGCTTCAACACATCGCACAACTGACCCTTCCAACCTTCACCAATCCCAACCGTATCTTGGGTTCAACTTTGTTTCCATCGCCAACGACAGCTCTATGCCAATTCAGCATCAAGGCCGAGGTATCTTGCCACTCCCAAATATGCCCCGTAAGCTTCTACTTCATAATCTCCTGCAAGTTCCTTCTCTCTCCCACAACTTATGTTCAATCCACAAATTAACGTTAGATAATCATTGTTCTATATCATTTGATGCAAACGGCTTCACCATTCAGGATCTTATGGATCATCAAGTTCTACTTCATGTTCAAACCTGTGATGCATGTTCAAACCTGTGATGGTCTCTATTCCATCACCACCACTAGCAACAATTCCACCATAGCGCTTCATTCAAACATCGCCTCCACAACTCTATGGTATGATCGGCTAGGCCCCAATCATCGCACTCTGCAAACTCTAGCACAATTAGTTCCATCTATATGTACTCCATCTAGGTCCTTTCTTTGAAAACCTTGTAATATGGCAAAAAGCCATAAATTACCCTTTCAATTAAATACAAATCTTGTTACCATTCCATTAGCAGTAGGGATGTCTATCTCGGGCCACTGGTCGGATTCAAGTCGAGCCCGGAACTGACCCGGCACTATTTGGGTTCGGGTCAACCTGGCTCGACCCGTTTAGGGTTTAGGGACAGCTCAGCAGTCGGGCAGCGGCAGCGGCGCCGGCGGGGCAGCAACAGCGGTGTCGGCGACGCGACAACAAGCGACGCGGGGAGTTGCGGACACGACTCGATGGCTTTACGCGACGCGACGCGACGAGGGCAGTCTAGTAGGCGGACCGCTGGGCAGGCGGGGCAAGTAGGGAAGCTGGGGCAGCGAGGAAGGCGGGGCAGGCGGGGCAAGCGAGGGAACTGGGGCCGCGGGGCAGGCAGGAAGATTCGGGCAAGGCCGGTCAGAGCAGGTAGATGGGTTTCCGGGTCATTCCTGGGTTCTCGGGTCAACCTGAACTCGACAAACAATCGATTTTCCGGACCTGAACCCAACCCACTTTGGGTTTGGGTCAACCAAAACCCGAAATTTTTGAATAGGGTTTTCGGGTCCAATATTGACACCCCTAATTAGCATTAATTCACTCGGACGTTTAGGAACCATCCCCGATTCTGTCAATCAAAGGCTACAGATACTTTGTTATTTTCATTGATTCTTACTCATGCTTCTGTTGGCTCTATCTCATGAACACTAAAGATCAAATGCTCTAAAAGTTTATACAATGTCATAATCTGATAAAAAATTCTTTCAACACTAAAATTCAAACTCTACATTCAGCTGACAACGGAGAATTTACAAACCATAACTTCAAAACTCTCCTACAATCCAATGGCATCAATCATCAATTTAGCTTTCCATATACACCATAGCAAAATGGCCTAGCTAAACAAAAGCACCACCACCTACTTTAAACAACAACTCCGCCAACCTTCCATTTCATTTCTGGGCAGAAACTCTCCTGACATCCAATTCCTAATAAACTGTCTACCCACAAAGCTTTGTCTCTATTTTCCTTGGCTTCGACCTCTAACAATTAACAAACTTCAACCTCCCTCCCAAGAATGCCTATTTCTAGGATACTCAACCTCTCACCATGGATATCGCTGCTAGAACCTCCAAACACATCCAATTCACATCTCTCATCACATTGCATTCCATAAACACACCTTCCCATATCAAAATAACATTACTCCTCCCACACCCGTCCAACCTCCCATAACACAATCTCCTCTTATGGTCATTCCTACATCCACCATCCTTCCTCATTCCTACACATCTAACACAACAAACCATAACACTACGTTAAACTCCCTGCCCGTCAATCTCCCCCAACCTGAACTCTTTCACATCACCTCCAATACACACATCAGTCCTTCCACTTCAACTGACCCCTCCGCCATCTCGCTTCAGCCAATTCCTCACCCAATGCAAACCCGCTTCAAAAGTGGTCACCTCAAACCAAAGCAAATTTTTGATCTCTCTGTCACAACGAACGTCACATGCACACCCTCCACGTACCATCAAACCGTTAAGCTCCAACCAATGAGAAAAGCCATGTCGAATGAATTGCTTTTCCTTTAAAAACAAGGCACATGGACTCTCACACCTCCTAACACTCTGATCCTTGTATGTCGTTGGACCTTCAAAACCAAGCTCACCTTCAACAGGTCACATTGAAACTTACAAGGCCTGCCTTGTGGCCCAATGATTCAACCAGCAATACGGTATCAATTAAAAGGAGGGAGGGCTGTTAGCACTTACGCACTCAGCTCACACGTTCTCAACTGTCACTGTGGACCACCTGCTTGGGCCGTCCTTCTGCTCCGCATTCCCTATCACCGAACGGCCTCTGTCACTCTTGTCTCACCGCTCGCTACGTCTCTTTATATTCAATACTCTTGTAAACAACTGTTAAGGAAATATTTTCAATGTACCACAATGCTTTCTTCAAACTAGTTATCTCTTCTTCCTTCTTTTCAGTAGCTCAGTACCTGTGCAGGCATTCCTTCAATTCCACATAAGAATATTAATGGAACGAGAACGCACCTTAAGATTCATGCGTATATCAATCTTCATCTGCTCGTAAACGGGCGTGTAGATATCCATCCAATATTTCTTTAAGGGCGAGAAGCGATGCACCGGCACCGGCACTTTCCTGAACTGAATCTTTCCTTCAACCATCTCATGAGGCTTCATAGCCTCGAACCGAGGCCGCGACGGCGCAGCCGCCTCCGAAGCTGGGCCACCAGCTTCCAACTCCATGGCTGCCGGAGGACCTTGCGGATCAGGCGATCCCATAGAGTAATTACAAGAATATACCGTAAACTATGGCTATCAGGTAGCCAAAGGAGAAGAAGATCGCAAGCGGGTTGAGCGCGTCGCTTGTTGCAGCCGCTCGACCTGGAATGTCTTGAAACAGTTAGGGGCTGTTTGGTATCGGAATTATCGCGGGATTTAAGTCGGATTTAAGCTAAAACGCTAAATCCAGCCAAACGGTTTTTGTGCGCGCGTTAAATGATTTACTAAATCCCTCTGTTCGGCGGATTTAACTGGATTTAGCCGAATAAGCGCGCGAAAGGGAGAAAGTTACCTTCACAGCCAGCGAGCTCCCGTTCTTGCTTCCGATCAAAATGTCGTAACTTCCGATCCAACAGGACGGGAAAGTCGACGAAGGTTGAAGGAGCCGAAGAAGCGACGCGTACAATCTATACACCTGCAAAGCAACGAAGCCGAACAGCAACGAGATGAAAGGCAAACCCTAGAGGCTTCTAAGTTATTATTGATTAACTTAATTAATATAATTTAAATTATTAATAATTAAGTAAATTAATTAAATAATTAATTATATAATTAGTGCATATCCGAATTTACAGGATTTAATAAATCCCAATAAAGTTAAATATCTAAGGTTTTTATTATATTGTACTATATTATTGACTTGGTTTAGCTCGGCATTCGATTGGGTGTAAAGAACCCTAGCCTAAGACACTTATTTATTTTTCATTGCATTTTCTTTCTACGACATTATCACTCAAATATATCATAATTTTCAAAATTTATAGCACTTAATATTTGAACTAAAAATTTATGGTATCTAACTCTAATGTCACTCAAACTCCATTAAAAAAACCCATTAAAAAAAACTTAAAATTAAAGATAGCATTCTGATATGATAAATCTAATAAAGTCAAAACGACAAAACTATTATGATTCGAGTCCAAAAAGTCATAAATCAAGCACTATGAGTTATCATGCAAAATTTCCTGCGACTATTTGAGGGATTAACATTTTATAAATTTTTTGTGCCTAAACAAGTGTTTTAATCATGTGAGCTACAATAAAATTTTATTTATTTTTATTTGTTGGTAGCAAATTGATTTATGGATTTTGTGTTAGACCTAAAAATTTAGCTGTTAAGAAAAATCATTGTAAATAATTTATATTCTTCGATGCTGTGAATTGGTTGTCCTTGTAAATAATTGATTTCTGATTACTCTTATAATAATACCACACTTACAAAAAAAAAGTACATCATGAAATAATTCATTAAATGAATAATTTATTTTGATCATTTTTTACAACAACAACAACATCAAGCCTTTATCCCACTACGTGGGGTCGACTACACGAATAATTTTCCTCCATTGTGTCCTATTAAAAGTCAAATTCTCGTTTAAATCTAATAAAGAAATGTCATTCTTAATATTTTTATAACCAAGTCTTTTAGGTCTGCCTCTACACTTCTTAACATAAGTCAAATCTAATACATCTGCTCTTCTAACCGGGTCATCAGAAGGCCGTCGTTTTATGTGACCAAACCATCTAAGGCGACTCTCTCTAATCTTACTTCTACTGGAGCTACTCCAACCTTTTCACGTATATGCTCATTTCGTATCATATCTCTAAGGGTAAAATCACTCATCCACCTAAGCATCATCATCTTTGCCACACTTAACTTAGTATTATACTTCTTTTTTAATGGCCAACATTCGGCACCATAAAACATTGCAGGCCTCACCACCATCTTATAGAATTTGCCCTTAAGATTGAGAGGTACTTTTCTATCATACGACAAGCCCGATGCATTCCTCCACTTCAACCATCTAACTTAAATTATGCTGATAATATACTCATCTATTTCACCATCACATTGAAAAACAGATCCAAGATATCTAAAACGTGTATTCTTATTAATGACTTGATCGTTTAAAGTCACAATCCCTTCACTAGGTTTATTACTACTAAAATTACACTCCATATATTCCGTTTTAGATCTATTCAAGCGAAAACTTTTAGACTCTAAGATTGACCTCCATAATTCAAGTTTACCTTCAACTCCCTCGACCTCCATAATTCAAGTTTACCTTCAACTCCCTCTCTAATCTTATCAACAAGAAGAATATCATCAGCAAAAAGCATACACCAAGGTACATTATGATCATTTTTTAGAGAGATGAAAATGATATAAGTGGAATAATGCTTACCCATAACATGCTCAACTAACTCCTTTTCAAATATATATATTACAAAAAATAATTCTATCCTTTTCTTTTAAAAAAAATCCATTTAAAAATTCTTTTGCTGCTGGAATTCAAAGGATAGATATGCAATTTGGCAAATTAATATGGACAAAATTCAAATAATTAAAGATCAAAAGAAAATCAAATCAAAACAAAACTTAAAGAAAAGAAAAGAAAAGACAACAGCAAGCAGATGGAAAAAGCTCATATTCTCTTCACATGTCAGGCCCTCTCATTGGAGAGTAGTGCTTCTATCCCCGCCTTTCTCTGTCTCTCTCATCACAGCTACTAAGGATGGTTCTGCACTCCACTTCGTTATCTGCGGCGATCATATTCTTGTCGGCGGCGTTGATGGCGATAGCTGGTGAGGCGGCGCAGTGGTGCATAGCTCGGAGTGATTCGAGCTCGGCAGCGCTTCAAATGGCTTTGGATTATGCGTGCGGCGCCGGCGCGGCGGATTGTCTTCCCATACAGCCAAATGGGCTCTGCTACCTCCCCAACTCCCTCCAGGCGCACGCTTCCTACGCCTTCAACAGCTTCTACCAACGATCCGGCGCCGCCCCAGGATCCTGCGATTTCGCCGGCACCGCCACCGTCAGCGTCACCGACCCAAGTCAGTACTCTTCTCCATCTCTGCATTTTTTATTATAACTTTTAAAAACTTCCCGGGTAATACTGCTTTAGCCACTGAGTTAATGAGAGTTTTTTTTAAGGGTAGTTTGTTTAGCACTGACAATTTAATAATTTACAAAATTAAGAATTAAAAGATATTTTCATTTATACAAATCTAATAATAAAACACCAACTAATATATTTTAATTTGTATTAATTCTTAGTAATTTAATTGTGGCACAAATTAATTGTTCTTATGGGGTCAATGTTAGGCTTTGTTTGTGATAGCTTTTGTTACTTTTTAAATCAGCTTTAAAAAACAATAAAAAAGTTGTCCCAAACAAAATATTTGTCTTAAAAATAGATAAATTAGAGATAATTTATGTTTAATTTTCATTTTGTACGTGATGTTTGTATAAATATTTAATTGGTTATTATTTTAATAAAAACTTAGGAGTATAAAGTCGGGTCTAGCTCGAGTCACCTATAACTTGAGCTTGATTAGTCAATGGAATTTTAGCTCTAGCTAAAGTTTGACCTTAATTCTACGAGCTCAGGTTACCCGTAATTTGAGCTTGAACTTGATTAATTAATCGAATTTGAGCTTGAGCTCGCGCTTAATTCTATGAGTTCGAGTTGGTTCATGTGCAAACTCATTTATTATGAAATAGAAAAAACATTATGATTTAATCAATTATTATAAAAAAGATCATAAATTAGATAAGAAATAATATATAATCATTTGATATAAAAAAATTAAGATATAATTTTAAATATTTTAAATAACTTTATACTTATACCCCTGAACTCTATAATTTAGATATATTTTTCATTAATATTTTTAAACAAGCTAGTTGGTGGGTTAACGAGTCGAGTCAAGATTGATTCAAACTTAACTTATTAGCTCATCAAGTTATATTTACATTTATGAAAGTATTATTTTAGCAAGATATAAGAGTACGAACAAAATTATTATACATAAAGTTAAGTTTTGATTGGGATGACTTTCTAATTGCTTCTTAAAACAACTTTTAGTATCAAAATTTTTATTTGTAACTAAAAAGCTGCTTTAAGAAGCAGTAAGAAAGACGTCCCAAACGAAGCCTTACTTTGTTAACAATTAATTACATTATTGTGTTAAGTTTATTAAAATCCTCAAAGCATTATCTTAGTTTTTCTTGAAAACCACAGAAAGTACAATGCAATTAAAAATTATTATAAAATTTGAAAATATTTTATCATCATTATATAATCATTTTTAAAGAAGCATTTAATCTCACACTAAATTTTAGTAAGTATATTAGAATTTTTAGAACCATTAGATATTTAGTATCTATTGTTTTATTAAAATTGTATATTTCTAAAATTTATTTTTTTAGAAATTATATTCATAAAATTTTAAATATAAATCTAAATATATATTTTAATTAAATTTGTTAAGAAATTAAATATATAGGTTGATTTTTTTAATGAAATTTAATATTTGAAAAAAATATATAAAATATTTTAAATTTATAAATAATTATATATTTATGTATGTAATAATGTAATTGCTCCATCTGTTTTTATTCTCCACATGAAATAAGTTAGCATTTCTCTGATACAAATAACTCTCTGTTTTCCGAACAATTATTATGTCCTCTGATCATATGCAGATGAACATCCGGTTGTAGGCAAAATTTCGTCTATACGGAGGTGTACCAAAAAACTCGGTACAGCTTAGTATAGACGGGATTTTGACTATGAGGGGATATTCCTATGCATTCTTTTACACCGGACCAAATAAAAGTTCCTGCTTTCCACTGCACTGCTCTTTTGTTTTTTTTTCTCCATCTTGATCCACGACGTCGGTTCTGGGGGAATGCGAGAATCTAGAGAAGAGACTTGCCTCAGGATGCGGGGACCTTTGCTTGAGCCTCGAGGAAGCTTAATTGCAAGTTGCAATGTCTCGTTTTTGATGAAATTATTTTATCCTCCTAAAGTAATTTCTCCTCTTTTGGGGGGAAGCTAGGTTTTCTTCTCAACATTTGAACACTTTCTTAGCTTCTTCTCTTTGCAAGGAAGTGTCTTTCTTTTTCAAGGAAATGTCTTTCTTTGATTTATCTTGTCCTCATCTTTTGGGTGGAAAATGCTTTGTTTTCCAGCTCAAATCTTTTGATTTGATTGTTTTCAACTCCGAAAGATGTTATCTTCAAAATGGGAGTTTACTTGGAGCATGGTTTTGTCTGTATCAGCTCCAACTCTTTTGGCTAGTTTGATCGCACAAGTTTTCTTGTTCCTAAGTTTGAACTTTCTATAGTATTTTGTAATTTTATTTGTTTCTATTTTTCTTCTGTTCATAAGCAATTTTTATAAATAAATAAAAAGTAATTTTTACATACATAACACCTAAAACTATTGAAAATGCATATTTAACATCTAAACTTCTATATTTACTAATATACCACATAAAACCCCTCTTTTAATCAATTCTAACATTCAGTTTAAACATTCCGTCAAAAAAATCACTATCAACGACCATCTTTCCCGTCAATGGCATTCTTTCACAGTGAATACAAGTATCTCATTGCTTCAATGGAGTGGTAGAATAGAAGGAAAAGGGGATTTTAGGTGATATATTAGTAAATATAGAATTTTAGGCGTTAAATGTGTATTTTCAATAGTTTTATGTGTTATGTATGTAAAAATTCCTTTTTATTTATTTATACGATAAGCATGATCTAAAAATCACCATTGTTATCTCAACATTTGCCTTCAGTGTATGAAATTCTTTGTGGGGAGATGATGATTTTATTCTGTAGAACTCAGCAAAGTTATGAATTGAAACCTTAGGCTTCGTTTGGGACGGCTTTTTTACTGCTTTTTAAAACGGAGTTTTAGTACAAAATTTTTAAATTTTGTACTAAAACTCCGTTTTAGAAAGCAATAAAAAAGCCGTCCCAAACGAAGCCTTACTTTGTACTTTATCTTTATCAATATGGACCTTCTTTTATTATTTTGCAAATTGGATAGAAGAGAGTAAAACATCAGCAGTCTGCCATTTGGGTTGTATGGTTGATAACTCAGTACATTGATGGCAGAGGTTTTAGTATGATGGATGTTCTCATTGTTCTACACATTAAAGAGCGTTCTTCTTTTTCTTTTGTAAAGGTACTTGGTATTAAAATAATTGTTTTCTCTTTTCTTTTTTGGCGATTTTGCAGGCTATGGATCCTGTACATACCCTTCATCCGCAAGGTATGTTTTTCATGTTAATGAAAAATCTTATTATTTTCTTTCACTCAAATATTTTTTTTGGGGCAAAGCAAATTAGCATATTATTTAAATCCATGTCTCCTTGTATGTTGTCTTTAGGTCTATTAGATTCTGTAGTATATGTGTTCTTGGGGTGCTTGGAGCTTCACTTTCTGGTCTTACTATTTAAATTTTCTTCCATTTCTCATGCTTATGCCCCCTTCACTAGTTATATAAGTTATTTCTTCTCTCTTGTCTTTCATTTGAAGATGTTGGCTAGTCAATAATTACAAGAAAATGTTTATGATGGTTAAGTAAAACTTGATTTGTTGGAATTGCTTAGAGCATTTAATGTCTAATTTGGCTGGTAGTTATTGTGTGTCAAAAAACTATTTTGTCCTTGTAATGCGAACTGGTGGTCTGGCTTTTTAAATTTTGAAATGCTTCTTACATAAACTCAATTAAACAATGGTTAAAGTTTATCCCAAGGAATCATCTCTTGGGAAGCTACTCCAAAGCCTAATTCATACAAGTTTTCTTGTATACTAAGAAATAAAAAAAGATTAAGAAAAGTTTTCTTATGGTAGGAATAAAATGATTTATTTTACCTCATGGAGGATGTATTTTCTTTGTAATTTGCTATATTAGATGGTGTCCATGCATTAAGCCATGTTATCTTTGAAATTAGTGCTAGCTTATGCCGTTTAATTGGGGGTAATTTGGTTATCTGGCAAACAGAAGGCAAGGATCATTTTGGTATTATCGAGAGACGTGTTTGTAACATTATGTTGATTTATTTTATTATAAAAGGATTTAAATTAAACAATATTATCCCTATCAGGATCGAATAAATTTCTGTATGAAAAAATATAAATTTTGGCGCAAAGCAAAGCACCCAATGCATTTAAATTAACCCAAAAGAGTTTAATTTACTACAAAATTTAACGTCAAATTTTATTTTAGGGACCCAATAGGGCTAATTTATATTCAATTTGATTTCAATACTTAGGTGGAGGGAGTAAGGGTCGTGGGAGTGATGGCTGATAAGTCGAAGATTTGCTTGGGCTTGAGATGACCAGAGCAAAATCGGTTGAGCATAGGATGAAGATATAGGATTGAATGGGTTGTGTGGGAGGGGATTCGGTGGGAAGTTTATCAGAACTTGGAGGATTATTGGTGGTAGAAGAAGCGTGGGTAAGTGGAGAGATTGGATTATGGGGTAGAGAAAAAATGTGGTTGAAGAATGACTGGAGTAGGTGCTGGGTGGGAATTCTAAGGTAGAGGTGGGAATGAGCATGAATGGTGAAGTGGGGAGATTCATAGGTGTAGTAACGGTTTGTATAGAGGAAGTGGCGTAGGGAATATTTGTTCATGGAAAACAACATGGCGGGAGATGTGGATTTTGTTGGTGCGTAGGTTGAGGCACAGATACACCTTGTCAGATGTGGAATAACTGAGGAATAGACACTTTGAGAGAGAGGATGAAGTTTGCTTGGGGCTAGTGGTTTGAGCCAGGGGAAGCAAAGGCAACCGAATTTCTTGAGAGGGGTGTATGTTGGAGTTTAGCCGTGAAACATTTGCTAGGGAATGTGGAGTTGAATGGCCTTAGAGGGTAGATGATTTATGAGATAATGAGATAGTTACAGGTTAGTAATGCCTCTACCCAAAAATGTAGGGGAAGAGTGGCTGCATGAAAGAGGGTGTGGGTAGTTTCCAATAGGTGACAGTGCTTGCGTTCGGCAACTTCGTTCTGCTTAGGAGTATAAGGGTAGCTAAATTGATGGGTAATGCCTTGATTGAGGAGAAATTTCATGAAGAGATTAGTCATAAACTCACCACCACCGTCGGAGCGAATGGTGGTAATGTTTTTGTCAAATTGATTTTTAACTTCTAATTTATGACTAATATCTATGCAGTTTATTTTAAACTTTAGTCAAATTGGATACAAACTAAAATAAAATATGTCAAGTTGATAAAAATATTATATCATCACTATTTTAATGATCAAAAAGAAAATTTTTGGGCATGTTGTTTTAATCATCGAAAGAGTTAAAATCCTAAATAATAAAAATAAATGACATATTTAATATTGAGTTGAAAGAAGTTGTTATTATAATTGAATTGAAAGAAGAAGATTGTAAAATTTTGATTTAATAAGCATGGGAGAAAAACATCCCTCACATTATCACTCTGAGATGTTTGAATCACTGATGAAGTTCGTGAAGATGAACTATGCAAGTTTGACTTGATAATTTGTGAATAATTCGAATAAATTCATCTTCACTTTTGAAATTTACACTAAGCTAATCACCACCATAAATATGCTTTATTTATCTATATTTCAATTCAATATTATATATTATCTTTATTATGTAGGGTTTTGACTCTATGGTTGATGAATAAAACATGCCTAGAAAGCCCTTTGATTATTTAAACCTTGATAATATATATATATATTGTCAACTTGGCATGTTTGTATCCAATTTGGTGAAAGTTTAAAGATGAACTGTATAAATACTATTCATAAATTAGAAGTTGCATAATATAAAACATGCAATTTGAGTTGCATACTATAAAACTTGTTGGATTCGTCTCGTTAAGCCACTCGATTCAACTATAAGCATGTCATATTTGAATATCATTTGATCATCCAATTAATATTTTGAAGTTTTTAAATACGCTTTGGTCCTTTGATTTGGGTCTATTTGGGCTTGGATTAGACCAAATTTGGTGTCAATAAGTTTGCCTCCTTGGTATGCTCAATTTGACTATAAGTTTGTTGAAATCAAAGTTTGGATGATCCCGAATTTAATTTTGAAAGTTTCCAATTCAAATTTGCATCAAAATTCATGTCAAATCAAGCCAAATTTTGGCGACATCAATACTAATTATTTAGAATAATTATTTTTATTATACTTTTTATTATTCTCTTCTCTACCCTATATATAAACAAACCTTATCAATATATTCCAATATTCAATAGAAAAGCCATTGCAATTCTAATATTCTTTGAACACCTACTTGGTTTTATGCAAGGCTCTCTATTGTGAAATGTTGAATAAATCATAGAACATAGACATAATCACAAAACCTTACAATGTCTGTGAATTTCTTTCTGCAGCACTGCTGGAGGCTCTACAACTCCCAACAGCAATACTCCGACAACAAGCTCGCCTACAGGTCCAGGCTTCGGCGATATCGGTGGCGGCAACGGCGGCGGGCTTACCCCAGGTCTGGTTACTCCATTTTCTGACACTGATAACTCCAGTGCTGAGTCCATTTTAATTTATCAGCTTGTATCTACTTGCTGCTTTCTGCTTCTACTTCTTTGATCTGCAATGTAGTCTGTATCATATGAAGCCATCACAGTTTTGTTGGAGGATAAGTAAGCCTTTTTGTGGTGGTTCTATTGAGAATTGTTCTGTTTGCTGGGATTGGAATTAGAGATAAATATAAGATCATTTCAGCTGATAAAGACTGGTTAAGCAGGAAAAAAGCTGGTGTTTGTTCCTTGATTCGGTGAAGAGTTATCTGCACTAATCTCAAAGTGAAATTATTTTGATATAATTTGTATTAAAAAAAAAATTATATGATTTTTTTTTTTTATTTAGATGTTACAGATCTGAAATGAATGTTGCTAATGTTTTGGAATAAAATTTAATCTTCTCAAAGGTTTTTTTGATCAACACTTCTTCTAAAGATTTTGCCAAAATACAAATTTAAATTTCAGAATAAGCATATCCAGGGGAAAATTTGCAACAACATGACATTTCTAATTTGGTGCCTTTTTTTTTTTTGTAAATTAAAAATTTTATTTGTAAAATAATTGGTATTTCTGGATTTTATCATTTGATTGATCAAATTACAAATCAATATAAATTTTCTCAAATTTGAATCATAGCCAACAATCTAGGAGTAATGATTGACTGATTGATACTCTCAGGCTTCATTTGAGACAACTTATTTTTTGTTTTTAAAACAATTTTTAAGTACAAATATTTCGAGTTCAAAAAAAAATTTATATTAAAAAAATGTTTTGGAAAGAAGGAAGAAAGCTATCTCAAATGAAGCCTCAATAAACCTTGGAAATGAAATTCATTATTAACATCATTTTTTATGAAAGAGTTTGACTTAGGCTTCGTTTGGAACGGCTTTTTTATTGCTTATTGAAGCAGCTTTTTAGTACAAAAATTTTAATTTTTGCACTAAAAAGCTACTTTAAGAAGTAGCAAAAAAGTCGTACCAAATAAAACTTTAGGCTTTGTTTGGGATGACTTTTTTAATGTTTCTTAAAACATCTTTTTAATATTAAAAATAAAATGTTTATGCTAAAAAATTATTTTTAAAAAATAGTAAAAAAATCGTCCCAAGTAAGCCTCAATTTTAATCTTGAATGCTTTAAAAAATCTTTTATAAAATCTGGGCGGATATTTGATTGAAAGTATTTAAAAATCAGATGTATAATACAATATATTTAAAATATTCAAAATTATTTGATTCATGTAAAATCTAAGTGCTCAGGACCATCTCTGCAGAAATCAGAGAAAAAAAAAGCCTGATATTTCCAGCTAATAAGACCATGAAGCAGGTAAAGACTTCTATATAGAATGGAAGTGAAGAGAAACTGCCAAAAAGAGTTGCCTCTTCCCCACTAGTCCACTAGCATATCGCAAAACTTAACCCACAATCATTGATACTAATATATGAACAGATTCTTCCAACATTTGTCCATATAAGAACTGATTGGAAATAATTAGTGAGCTGAATTCAACCGCTCCTCATCCTGAATACTACTTGAAAAAAAAAACAACAACATATACTAAAAAAATTTGACCTTCCCATGTTAAATGGAGGTTCAAATCCCTAGTGATGGAGAAATTATTGTGTGAATGTCGGACACAGTTCTACTTCTAGATGTCGCAGTACCAAGCAGTACTGAGCCACTGTACCGAGTGTTACCGAGACGTGATACAGTAAAAGGGTGACGTGGCGCATTCTGATTGGTCTTTGGACATCATTTGACATCTGCACATAATAATTTTTCCTAATGATGCTTGAAGATCGAGTGCCAACTTTAATATGCGCATTTTTTATGAGACCTTTCTAGCGAATCAATGCAAACTCACACATCACATATGCAAACATCGAACTCAAGACCTCTTGACAATAGGCCATGAGCTGCATATATGTGTATATTTTTTGTCATTAATTTGCTCCAATTTTTTTTTTTTTTTGTTTGAACTTCTGAGTGAATTAATACAAACACACACAAATCACAAATATAAACTGCAAATTCAAAATCTCTTAATTGATAGATAAAGCAACCAACCAAACTATTAAGGTGGGCTGCATTTTTGCTCAAAAGTTAAAAATTTGACTATCCAAAGGAGCACATGGGATGTGGGCCATTTCACTGTTACCATATAAAATTGTAGCTGGGAAGAGGACGGCAACAACAGCAGTTATGGGCATTAATATTAATATCAGTGGAGCATCATAAAATTTATGTTATGAGAACCACGAGTCAAATTCAACGATGGTGGAAGCTTAAAAAATAGTAATAATAAACAATAAAAAATAAACCCAATCTCCAAACCACCCAGCACATGTAAGTTCTTAACCTGCTCTCATTGGGATTAGTTTAAAAAGGTAAATCTGAGTGTCAGATAAGCAAGACCAGGCTGTCTTCTTCTATTTTAAGATTCAGGTTTCTTTAGGGACCGCTATTTTGCTACTTCTTAAAACAATTTTTTACTTAAAAAATTAAAATTTTTATATTAAAAAGCTGCTTTAAGAAGCAGTAAGAAAGCTGTCCCAAACAAGACCTCAATTATCCTAAAAGATCAACAAGGGATGGGCTTTTTCAAAGGAATATAACTCATCTGCATGCTCAATATAAGAAAAGGATCTCACAAAATGTCCATTACAAACTGTTGAGCTAACTATACCTTTCTACCTGGCCACCACTACTGTTCAAACAGATAGAGACTTCACATACTGGAGATCCCTTCATAGCAATGCTCATCACCTGCCTTCTCCCAGACTCAGATCTGAAAGAATGCATTTCTACAGACTCATCATCTTTCTCATTTTTGTAATGTCTTTCATCAATTATTCAACATCTCAGCAGCAAGAATACAGCAGCACCATTACAGTGCCTCGTCAAGTGAGAGCTGGATACTGGTTCTCCAGCTCAGGCCGTTACTCGCCGCTTACCGGCATCGACGTTTCACTGTACACCCACCTCTACTACTACTCAGTCTCACTTGATCCTGCTGACTCCAGCATAGCACTTCCACCACCTGAGCAACTCCCCCTTCTAACCACCTTCTCCACTACACTGAAAACTGGAAATTCCTCAGTGAAAACACTTCTATCTGTCGCAACCGACAACCATCAAGTCAATGAGTTGAACACTGCTTTCTCCGCCATGGTGGGTGACCCGGCTCGTCGTTCCGCATTCATCGCTTCCACCATAGAATTCGCAAGGGCGCATTTTTTTGATGGTCTAGACCTAGCTTGGCAGTTCCCATCTTCATCATCAGACATGGCCAACCTAGGAATTTTACTAGAGGAGTGGAGGGCTTCTATAAGCAATGAAGCAGGAAACTCACTGTCAGCACTCCTACTTACAGCAACAGTGTACTTCTCCGATCATCTTTTTGAAGGCCCAGAAAACAATCTTGATTACCCAATCGATGCCATTTCAAGAAATCTAGACTGGATTAATGTCCTCTGCTTTGGCTACCACAAGAACAGTATGGTAGCTGCAGCTGATGCAGCGCTCATAGATAAAACCTCACACTCCTCTACAAGCTACAGCATAGGCTCTTGGCTTGACTCTGGGGTTTCTTCCAGTAAGGTGGTCATGGGGATCCCTTTGTATGGAAGATCCTGGTATCTAAAAAACAAAGAAAAAAATGGACTTGGAGCCCAAGTGGTAGCAACAGGTCCAAGGCAGAAGCTCAGCAACCAAAGTGGAGTCATGGCTTACTTTGAGATAGAAAAGATCTTAAAGGAGGCCAGTTCAACCTTAGTTTATGATAACCAGACAGTATCTACATACTTGCATAATGGAGGTTTATGGGTCAGTTTTGATAGTCCTGAAGTGGTAGAAGAGAAGATCAAATTTGCTAGGAACAAAGGTTTGCTTGGCTATTTCCTCTATCCAGTCAGCTTTGACAACTCAAACCATAAATTATCAAAACAAGGTGAGTCCCTCCAGTAAATCTGTGCCAACTTGAGCATGATTTTCTCTTTTTTTATTTTAACTGCTCCATAATCAATGGTTTGGTATTTAAATTCAGCTTTGGATGCATGGGAAAGATATCATTATCTAGAAACTTCCAATGAAGATGGTCGATATGGAGAAGCACCATCTCCAGACGAAACATCCGCACTAGATCAAGCTTCTAACCAATCGGCAGATCTGTCCAATTCACTAACATGCTTCCCAACTATCAACACTTTCATCATGTGTTTTTTACTTCCCATGTTTCTTCTACTCTATTTTGCATTGATTATGGTGTAAAAAGATAGACCTAAACTTAACATCATAGAAATCTTGACGTAGCATTTATTCTCACTGAAATGGGGGGATAGTTCTGATTGACTGAGTATTACAATGTTGACAAAATATTCATAATGTGTTACAGACAGAATGGACATAATAAGCAGCTGGAATTATATATTACATGTGAAGGTCAAAGCTTGATGTTTGCATGAGTGCATGGGCGGAGGGGGCGCGTTTCGTTTTCCCTTTCGCTCCTCTCTCGCCCCCAAACAGAGAATGCTCGTGGCAGATATTTATGTCTCTAAGTTCTAAGGGTCATGTTATTTGTATTATTAATTTTGATCTTACAGCTCCTCTTGGCTCCGGTAATAAGATGACAACGGAACTATTTTAATGTATTCCAACATTCCAGATGAGACGACAAATAGAATTATTTTAATGTAGCCCCTTGAATAAAATTTCTGGCTCTGCCACAGCATGAGTGGATGGGTAAAATATGTTCCTACGGCTAGCTATGATTGCCAGTTATTGTGATCTTCATGTATTCCTTGGAATATTATCTTTGGACAACTTCTAGCGCTAATCAACAAATGCTGCAAAAGTAAACGTGCTTGTTCTGCTCTTCAGAGTGTTAAAGGTTTAGCCATATATCATTATTCCGAACCAAGTGGCCAAGTAAGTGTGGCCTGATGAGCGGATGGAGGCTGATATAGTAGCAGATAATCGATCCAGATTATTAGCATCAAGCACAAGATTGCCTGCCTGATCATCTGATCAATAAGAAATAAAAGACCGATGGAAATGCAGTTATCATAGATGGAAATGCGTGAATCAGCTGGACCTTCTACTGGAGATGTGTATATCAGGCCTCCTCAGAACGTTGTCTTACCATCAAAGGGTTTACCTTCTACAATAAGACGGTGTGCTACAACCAATCTTGATAGGAGATTTAGGCTTCGTTTGGGACAGCTTTCTTACTGCTTCTTAAAGCAGCTTTCTAGTACAAAAATTTTAATTTTTGTACTAAAAAATTACTTTAAGAAGTTATAAGAAAGCCGTCCCAAACAAAACCTTAGTCCTTAGAAGCCTCAAAACCATAGACAAGAGACCCACCCAACGCAAAGATCTTTCAGCATTTCACCAATCTGGGAGGGTCCCTATGTCAACACTGCCATAATCAAGCGCAAGACATTTCATTAAAGGATTTTAAAGGAGAGAATGCATACGCTGGTTACTGATGTAATGAGAAGAATGCAATGATTCAGGATCTATATACTAAAACCTCTCAGGCTATGCATTATATTGGCATTGACTAGGCTACTTTTGATCATCTCTAAAGAATATGATTCAAAGGTGTATAATCAAATGCTGCTACACCTCTATGTTCAAAACAAATTTTTAGAAAAACTTTCATTTTTGGCTTTTCTTATTAAGAAGATGAATATATATTATTTACATCCTCCTAAACAGCCTAACCATGTCCGCAAAGAACCAAAAGTGACACAGGCATATGGTATGTAGTACAATAAATCTCCAAATATACTAGGAATGCAGTAAACAAGACATGTGAGGTAAGAAAGAAGGGGTTATCACAGCATGCACATACAAAATATTACTCCTATTCTATTCACTGAGCCCATCAAAGAATATATAGTGAGTGAAATACCTATGTTCTTTAAATTCAAATATATAAAACCTCGCAAAATATAGAAAACCTTGTCGTTTGTGTTTGGTAGGATTTCATTTTCAAGATTGGTTGCCTCAAAAATCACATGTAATGAGTTTCTCTTCAACTAATAAAAGGTAGTTTGCTTCCCCCACACTTTGTTCATTTTAACACAAGCTGTAATGCTAACTCTCTCTCTCTCCTCGAGCAACATCATGGCGATGACCTTGGAAGGGTGGCAACAAACTAAGGTAGGCCTACTTTTACCGTTAATCTGAGTTGTACACATGTGTTGTCTCTCAAATAATATTTAATCAATCTTTGGCAGACCCAATTTAACATCTTCCATCATTGTTTAAAGTTATTAAGCTAATCTTTGTCTAACAATCCAAGATCAAAGTCACAAAATTTTCTCTATTACATATTATAGTTGTGTGGCCACGACGATTTAAGTAAAAAGGATCCTTTCAGGGGTACAAATATAATGGTCATCAAAAGGGCTCTGACTAATAGTTCCAAAGTATGGTTGAGTCATAACAAAGGCCTCTAAACCCTGGGCAAGGTTTTATAACATTCCCTAGGGTAAATCACTTGCAATCATGCATGGCAGCATGGGTAATGGGTTGGGGATTACCACCCCCAATGCTATAATAGGATAAGCTTCCGATGAAGTTCTTGTCCAAATGAGCAAGTGACATGTCCTTCAAAATTGGAGGCAACATAACCCTACAAAGTTCAACATAATCAACCATTTATCAAAATCCTAGAAGAAATGAACCATTCTCTTCCTCATTGTGGTAAATTTTTAACCAGCCAAGAATATTACACTCTTAAAAAAAAAAACAGCCTAGCAATTTCAAATATTAGTCTATCAAAGTCATAATTCAAGTAGTTTTGATTATCCGATGAAGTTCCCTTCCAACACATCTTGGATCACTAAGAAAATCCACTATTTGCTCACTCATTAAAGCAATCTTCCACAACCTATAAACCAATCTAGAACCAATCCTCCATAGAAACTCGAGGGAAATAATTTTTCTCAAAATAAAATTAAGTTTTTTTATCATAGGCAAATTTCTGGAACGAGATGACGTGTTTTTAACCTTGTTAAAATTTTCATCCAATTTAGACTATCAAAAAAGCCTATAAATTTCCCACAATAATAACCCAAATACATAAGCAAAGAGTGTCATATCTAAAAGTTGGGCAAAACTAAATTTTTTATTAAAAAAAATAATAAGACATGCAGGAGTAGTAGTGCATATAAAACAATCTTTATTATATCAAGAAGGGTGACACTACTCAAAGCAAGAAAAAAAAAAAAAAGACACGCCTCCTTTAATAATCCATACTATCTTCTTCATTATGGAGACCAACTACAGCTTTTTGCTCTATGCATCATCTTCCAAATATGGTGAAGTATCTTTGGACACGTGGTTCATGATAATTAAATCAACATTGGCTCAAGTACTACGTTGCATTAGGTGAAGGGGATCAAGAAATCCTTAAGTGAACCACTCCTCAAGGTGCTACTCCTCTATCTCTTTTAATTCATCCTAAAATATTATATTGTGAGCTTAATCAACATCATCAAGAGTCTCACATTGATACTTCAAAGACTTCTTAAACCTCTTTGTCATCATTAAGATACTACATTTCAAATCAAACTCTTAATTCCATCAACTGCTCGTAGTTTAGTCTCCTTCCCTTTCAAGAGATCGATTACCCTGTCCATTTTCAATCATCCATCAACATCTATACGGGTATAATATCCTATTTTGAGCTTAATCAATATCATCAAGAGTCTCACATGATACTCCAATGAATTCTTAAACCTCTTTGTCATCATTAAGATACTACAATTCAAATCAAACTCTTAATTACCTGTCAACTCCTCGTAGTTTAGTCTCCTTCCCTTTCGAGAGATCAATTACCCTATCCATCTTCAATCGTCCATGAACACCCAAATGTCTAGTCCCCCCTCCCCCACCCCCACCATTATACATATTAGTATGATAAAAAATGTAAAGAACTAAGTTGATATTAATCTATTATGAATATAACATGAGATCTATATATATTGGTCATTGTAGGTTTTTAATAGAGTTTAACATAAGAATTAACTAATAGTATATAGATCTATAAATAGATATCATTAATAACTAATAGTTGATAGATTGTATATTCATAGATATGTTATAATTAATAAATTAGCCTGATTAGCAATATGAAAATTCCTCCAATAGGTAACATGTATACTAGAGACTAGTAGCATATTAAACAGCCAACTAGGTGCAATTAACCTTGATTGGAAGACTCAGCAACTAATAATATAACTCATTGTATTTCTAGCATAAGAGGTTAGTTATTTATTTAATTCTTTGATTCCAACGGTTCTGCCATTCGTCGCTATTCACATCAACATCATTAGGTTCTCTTACTTCTCCCACGAGGGATTTTTACTATGGTTTAAGTCTTTTAAAGTATAATGAATTCTTATCCAATTTTGAGACATGATGACCCAACTAGTGGAAATTGTCCTGATTGGATTAAGTCCTATAGTTTTTCTCTTTACGGATTTTCATGTTAAAAATTAATGCATCCTGTGTGTTTCAATTTATTTTTATGAATGTGTGTGGGCTTTTATTGAAGCTAAGATAATAAACTATTTTCCTCTCTTTATTGACACAAGTTCTGACATCCAACAACTATCATGAATAATGCCCATTTATTGAACCTACTTCTTCATTTTCGTAAATTTTTACCATTAATATAAACTCTTCCAATAATTTGATTTCATTGCAGAAGGAAGGAATGATACTCATCATCTCTCTTCTTCATCTTCTTTTAGAATTTAGTTTTTCAAATTACCATAAACACGAATACCATACCTAAATCACCTATGATTCATTTCCCAACGTTTAACATACCTCAATTAATTTCTCATCGCCGTTTTAAGCTAAGAATTGATGTAAATAATCATAAGACTAACCACTACCGTCATAGAACAGCAGGGCATACCTGAAGCTTACCTAGTAGCTCTCTGAGTCGGTGGATACAGCAAGAGTTAATGCGTTGCATATCGCGTCAAAGGAATAACCTACAACAAAGCGCTCCAAACCGCGAAGAATGTCGCTGGTTTCCAAACTTTCACAGAACCAATCCATAGCCGGACGGCAGTCCTCAGCCACCGGATCAATGAAATATCGCCGGGCCGGTCTCCTTAACCCCTCCAGTGTCGGCGATCTGAACAAAGTAAAGGAGCAGTGGTTCGGTGATCCAAAACCATGGCAAGGGCTTACAAAATGCAAACATTTTCACTCCCCCGAACAAAAACTACTTTAGATTTACGGGAAAACGGGATTTTAAATTAAATTTTAAGATTAAAAAAATTCAATTACGGTTAAATAAAATAATCTAATAAATAATAAAACTATTTTAACATAATAATAATAACAATAATTTATTAATTTAATATATAATATTTTAGATGTTTTATCATTGAATATTTTGAAAATAATTTTAAATTAAAATTTTAAAATATGATATTTAATTTTTTATAAAATATACAACTTCTAATAATAATAGTATTCGATTTTAAAGTTCAAAAAATATAAATTCCAATGGGGACAATTTTATTGGAACTCTAAAATCATTTGTTCAAAATCAAAATGACAGAAATTGGTCTATCATAGAAGAAATTATTTTGTGCGAAGTCCGGATGGGAAGAACCTTCCGTCCGGACTGTAAGTATAAACAGTGTATACAAAATTTGATACACACAAATATGTACACAGTGTATGTACTTACAAGTCCGAACGTTTCTTCCCATCCAAAGTCTGTGCAAAATAAATTATCCTATGATAGATTCATAAGAAAACTGACATGTTTTTTATTCAATAACTAATTCCAATACATACTTGATGCGGAGCATCTTAAGTGATTGGGCTTGAGGAACATGTTACCTGCACATGTTCTGCTATGAGATGAGCTCCACTACCTTTCCTGCTTTATTTCCTGTTTTACTTTAGTTAGTTATTGAAGTCAGTAATTTACCTTTATACTAATTCTGGAATAGAGTAGTATCTCAGGAATGAGTATATGTGTTAGGGAGGAGGAGGACTGAGGTAGTCTTTGATTTACAGAAGAAATACATAATACAGTATTCCCTACTGTTCCATTGTTTGTTCATTGTTTTCTTTGTTCTTTTCTATGCAGGATCCATTACATCAGATTTTGGTATCAGAGCCAGATGGCGGAGAGCAGCAGACGGGTGGCTCCCAGAGATGAACGTATCCTTGAAGCTAAAGCTGTCAACATTTGACCCGACCCGAACCCGACCCGAAAATTTCGGGTTTGGGTCAACCCGAACCCGAACCGGGTCGGGTCGGGTCAACTCGACAACCCGTCGGGTCGGGTCTGAGTTCGGATTTCTGACCCGTTTGTCTACCCGGGTCGGGTTAGGGTCGACCCGTTTGAACTCGGGTCAGTTCCGGGTTCGACCCGAACCAGACCTGTGACCCGAAATTGACACCCCTACTTGAAGCCCTGTGGGCAGAACATCGGAGCTTCGCGCAACGCCTGGAGGAGATCGTCGCCGACGTCCACCGATTCCATGAGGAGATGAGGCAGGACATGCGAGAAATATGTGCTCGACTAGAGCGAATTGGCCCGCAGCAGACAACGGCTATGGCGAATACCCCTAATGGTAGGGGCAGAACGGATGGATTACGGAATGCGGCGAGAGACACGTCGATCCCAGAACCGTCTGACTCAGAAGAAACAACAGAGCAATTCCGAGAGCTGGATTTGTCTGCATCTGAGGAAGAAGTAACCCACCACCGCCGTAGGAGACACAGAGACAATGACCGACATCACAGTGAATTTCGCATCAAAATGGACATACCGTTCTTTGATGGGAAATTACATATAAAAGACTACCTAGACTGGGAAAGAGCGGTGGAAACCTTCTTCGAGTATAAGGAAGTGGAGCCGGAGAAACAGGTTAAGTATGTTGTTTGTTGACTCAAATCAGGAGCGAGTGCTTGGTGGCTTCAACTCCTGCAGTCTAGAAGACGAGAAGGTTGAGGACCGGTGTGCAGCTGGTGGAGGATGAAACAACTGATGCGTGGACACTTCCTGCCTACCGATTACGAACAAATGTTGCACCTCCAGTATCAACATTGCATACAAGGTAGTCGAACAGTGAGCGACTACACAGAAGAATTTTATTGGCTAAGTGCAAGAAACAACCTCAATGAATCTACAAATCAATTAGTGGCAAGGTATGTTGGCGGGTTAAAGGAGGCAATTCAAGATAAACTTGAATTGAACACTGTTTGGTCCGTCTCTCAGGCGGTTAATTATGCCCTGAAAGTAGAAACACAATTGGCTCGACACAGTAGAAGTAGTCAAATAAAAAGATCAGCTGAACTTGTTGCTGATCAACAAAACACCAAAAGTTTTAGCACTACCCAAGCAAGCAAAACTCAAAACCCCACCACCAATAATATAAATCCCGCTATTATGGGAAGCAGAAGTGCAGAGGGGAGATTACTTCCAAAGGGGCGAGGGCAGCCCAAAGACAATCCTTACGCGAAACCCATGAACATCAAATGTTTCAGATGCTTTCAACAAGGGCACAAGTCGAATGAATGTCCAACAAGGCCGCAATTACAACTGTTGGAAGCTGATGGAGAGGACCCTGGAGGGGAGGCCGATGATGAACATGAAGACTCATTGGAAGAGGTAGGCGGCGATGAAGGCGAACCTCTCATTTACGTGGTCCAAAAATTATTATTGGCCCCGCAACAATCCACCGGTTCACAGAGGAATACCTTGTTTAGAACAAAATGTACCATCAATGGGAAGATTTGCAACCTTTTGGTAGACAGTGGGTGTACCGAAAACGTGGTGTCAAAGGCCGTGGTGGAGGCACTACAGCTTAAAACATCGAAGAATCTAAATCCTTACAAGGTCAGCTGGGTGAAGAAAGGGGTAGAAATGGAGATCACAGAACTATGCCGCGTCCCGTTCTCCATTGGAAAAAATTACTTAAGCGAGGTGATATTTGATGTAATTGACATGGACGTATGTCACATAATTTTAGGGAGGCCATGGCAATTTGACGTGGGTGGCACGCATGACTGCCGTGCTAACACCTACACTTTTGACTAGAAGGGAAAATCAATTCGACTGCTGCCAAACAACCAAGGTACGGATTATGTGGTTGAGAAAAATAAATCAAACATGCTTATGGTTTCAGGTAATCAACTATTACATGCTTGGAGGGATTCAACTCAAATATTGGCTTTAGTTCAACTCAAATATTGGCTTTAGTTGTGAAGGAGCATGCTACTGCCATTGATCATCAATCAGTTCCTGAATCTGTTAAATTCTTAATCGAACAATTTCGGGATATTGGGCCAGAAAACTTGCCGGCAGAACTACCTCCCTTGCGAAGTATTCAACACCAGATTGACTTGACTCCTGGAACCTCGCTACCGAATTTACCACATTACAAGTTGAGCCCCCACAGAACACCAGATATTGCAACAAATAGTCGACGAGCTGCTGGAGAAACAACTCATACAACACAGTCTCAGCCCGTGTGCGGTCCCGGCTTTGTTGGTGCCAAAGAAAGACGGCAGCTGGAGGATGTGCGTCGACAGTAGGGCTGTTAATAAAATAACAGTCAAATTCAGATTTCTGATGCCAATGATGGATGAAATGTTGGAGAAACTGGCGGGATCACAGGTCTTCTCTAAACTCGATCTCCGTAGTGGCTATAACCAAATTCGGATCCGTCCCGAAGACGAGTGGAAGACAGCATTCAAAACACGTGAAGGCCTCTATGAGTGGCGTGTTATGCCATTTGGATTGTGCAATGCACCAGCCACATTCATGCGATTGATGAACGAAGTTTAGAAGCCTTTTCTTAATAAATGCTGCGTGGCCTACTTTGATGATGTTCTTGTGTTCAGTAACAGTCTTGAAGACCATATTAGCCATTTACGACATATTTTCGAAGTGTTCCGTGAACACAGACTCTTTCTAAATGTGGAGAAATGTGAATTTGCAATGCAGGTTGTTTCCTTTCTCGAGTTCAAAATTTCTGCCGCCGGCGTGAGTGCTGATCCAAGAAAGGTCAAATCGATAGTAGAATGACCAACGCCGAAATCATTCACGGATGTAAGAAGCTTCCATGGGCTAGCAAATTTTTACATAAGATTTATAAAAGGCTTTAGTATCGTGCTAGCTCCGATAACTGATTTGTTGAAACAAAAACAATTTTACTAGAAGACAGAGCAACAAGCTAGCTTCGAGGCAATCAAAGTAGCATTGTCGTCGGCTCCGGTCCTAGCTCTACCCGATTTCAATAAGCCATTTTCAGTAGAAACTGATGCCTCCACAGTAGGAATAGGGGCTGTATTAGTACAAGAAGGCAGACCTATTGAATTTTTTAGCGAGAAATTATGTCCATCCCGGCAACGGTGGTCTGTTTATGAGCAGGAATTGTACACGGTCGTTCGGGCCCTAGAACAAAGGGAACATTATTTGTTACATCAAGATTTCATCCTCTGTAGCGATCACAAGGCTCTTCAGTATATAAATACCCAGAAGAACATAAACCAGATGCACGCAAGGTGGGTTCTATTCTTACAAAAGTTTACGTTTGTATTGAAACACAAGAGTGAAGCTCAAAATAGAGTTGCTGACGCCTTGAGCTGAAGATCCGCGCTTATTACATATAGACTTTGCTGGCCTGGAGTGTTTTACAAGGGCTATACGCGGATGACCCGGATTTTGCTAAGGCATGGATTAAATGCATTAATAAAGAACCACAGGAAGATTTCACTTTCAGACACGGGTTCTTGTTCAAGGGAAACTTGATGTGCATACTGAATTCCTCATGGCTTCAATTGTTGATACAAGAAACCCACGGTGGGGGACTGTCAGCTCATGCTGGACAAGACAAGACCTTAGCTCAATTACAGGAAAAGTTTTACTGGACACATATAAGAAGGGATGTGATACGATACGTGGAGAGGTGTCCGATCTGCCAAAGTTACAAAGCCGGTGGACAGAACACATGGTTATACCAACCTTTGCCGATACCAGACTCTATATGGGAGGATCTAAGCCTTGATTTTGAGCTTGGTTTGCCACGCACCAAGCGGGGGAAACGACTCCATTATGGTGGTCGTTGATCGTTTCTCAAAAATGGTGCACTTCATCTCCTGCAAGAAGACATTTGATGCACTCAACATAGCGAAGCTGTTCTTTAAGGAGATTGTTAGATTGCACGGGGTGCCGAGGAGCCTTACCTCCGATCGGGATGTGAAATTTCTCAGCCACTTTTGGCGGGAACTGTGGAAAAGATTCAAGACACAACTTCAATTGAGCTCCTCTTATCATCCGCAAATCGACGACCAAACAGAAGTCGTGAACTGAACTTTGGGAAATCTATTGCGTTTCTTGGTTCAGGAACAGCCGAAGTTATGGGACGAGGTGTTGGGTCAAGCGGAGTTTGCTTTTAATTCAACGCCGAATCGATCCACGGGTAAGTGCCCATTTAGTATTGTCTATACTAAAATGCCAAACAATGTTCTTGATGTGGCAGTTATACCAAACTGTAAAAGCAAGGCAGCATCAACATGGGTGGACCAATTTTCAGAGATGCTAGCTAGAGTGAGTCTCAAATTACAGGAATCTACCGAAAAATACAAGCTGGATGCAGACTAACATAGAAGGAAGAAAGTATTTGAGCCAGGCGACTTAGTGTGGGTGCAGATGCAGAAGGAAAGGATGCCGGCGGGAACTTACAGCAAGCTCAATCGAAAGAAATTCGGGCCTTTTGCAGTTAGACACCGAATTAACGATAACGCTTATGTTATTGAATTGCCATCTGAGTTCAACACTTCAAGCACTTTTAACGTCTCAGATCTTTATCCGTATTTTCCTCCAGATGATAATCCAGTTGACGGACAAGGTTTGATGAAAGACTCTTTTGCGGAGGGGGCGTATGATGCAGAGCATCTTAAGTGATTGTGCTTGAGGAACATGTTATCTGCACATGTTCTGTTATGAGATGAGCTCCACTACCTTTCCTGCTTTATTTCATGTTTTACTTTAGTTAGTTATTGAAGTCAGTAATTTACCTTTATACTAATTCTAGAATAGAGTAGTATCTCATGAATGAGTATATGTGTTAGGGAGGAGGAAGACAGAGGTAGTCTTTGATTTACAGAAGAAATACAAAATACAGTATTCCCTACTGTTCCATTGTTTGTTCACTGTTTGTAGAAATGATTTTTGGATTAGATTGAATTGGTCGGAGAATCGGTTCACGACAGAACCAATAGGATCAGTCCGTTTATAAAATCATGAATTAATAAATCTTATCTCTCCCAAATAAAAAATATAAGCTAATAAGTATTAAATAATATTGAAATTAATGCAAGTATAATTATTGCGGGCTAGAATATACGCGGCGATAGAGATTTAATTTTACGTCTTAGCGTTGCACGGATATCCAGCTCACACACAGAGAACATAAGATTTTTTACGTGGAAAACCCTTGAAAGGGGAAAAACTACGGGGCCTAGCACAGTTGAAAAGATTTCACTAGAACTTGAGTTGGTTACAACGGGCAGCCTCGCCTCTGAGGGCGATCAGATTACAAATAACAACAGTACAATAGAAGTTCAGGTGTCAGGTGATGGACCGACAGAACTTCGGGCTTCAGGTGGTGGTCTGGTAGAGTTTCAGGCCTTAGGTGATGATCCGACGAAGGCGAGGGCCTCTGGCGGAGGTCCAGCAAAAGAGAGGACCTCAGGTGGTGATATGGCGAAGGTGAGGGCCTCTAGCGGAGGTCCGGCGAAGGTGAGGACCTTAGGTGATGATCTGGCGACGATGAGGGCCTATAGCAAAGGTCCGGTGAAGGTGAAGGTGAAGGCCTCTGGTGGAGGTCCGGCGAAAGACTCAAATGGTGGTCCGGCGAAGGCAAGGGCCTCAGGTGATGGTCCAGCGGAGCACAGGGCGTCAAGTGGTGGTCCGACAAATCACAGAACATCATGTGATGGTCTGGCGGAGCACAGGGCGTCAGGTGGTGGTCCGGCGGAGCACAGGGTGTCAGGTGGTGGTCCGGCAGAGCACAGGGCATTAGGTGGTGCTCTAGCAGTGGTGGACCAGTGGTGGTTCGATGGAACTCCGGTGGTGGTTTGGCAGAACTCCGGCGGTGGTCCGGCAAAACTCGGGCGGTGGTCGAGGAGGTAAGGAGGCAAGAGCGATCTCCGATCTCTCTCTTTTTTCCTTAGGCTTAGTGGTCCCTTTTCAAGAGGAGAGGGAACACTATTTATAGATTTTGGAAATGGCATGACCCGTAAATGGGTGGAGGATCAAGTTCGACTGTAAGTTTGCTGAAATCGGAGTTCAGATGCTCCTAATTTTAATTTCGAAAGTTTTCAACTTGATTTTGCTTTGAGATTCGTACCCGATCAAGATAATTTTGGATGATGTATCAATAATTATATTAAAGTTATGTAAGAAAATTTTAGATTTTCTCTATTGAAATCTATCCAACATATGTACTATGTAGACATGTAACTTTTTTATCTATTTTTTAGCTTGATATTTTTGTCATTTTTATTAATATTTAACAAATCAGCGTCATAAATTAAGGTTTCATTTGAAACGATTTTCTTACTGTTTTTTAAAACAACTTTTTAGTTAAAAATTTTAATTTTTTTACTAGAAAGCTGCTTTAAGAAACAGTAAGAAAGTTATCCCAAACGAAACCCAAATGCCCCAAATTATTTCCTTCTCATTGACAAGTCCACCATTAACTTCCCAATGGGCGCAATTGAGCCTGGTTTAGCATGCATGGCCAACGAAAAATTATTACATCCGGTGAAAATACCGAGCAATACCGAGCATACCGAGTGTACCGAGCGCGCTGTACCGAGCATTTTAGTGACGTGGCGTTTTGTTATTGGTTTCCGGATGCATTCAGTAACCTGACGGAATAACGACACGTGGCCAACACTCGTGATCGCTAGCCTGGGTTAGTATCATAAATTTAGGCTTCATTTGGTCGCTAGAAAATGGTGCTGAAACTCCTCCATTATTTAATGAAATATCCTTCGACTTGAGAAAGTCCTAATAACACAAATGATTTGTAATTTTTGTACTGTAAATGTTACAATTATTTTGATATTTAATGATCTTCAAGACCTAGAGAGCCTCATAGCAATATGACAAATAGTTTGAGTTCTTCTAGAGGAGCAGAATCTATGGATGTTCACGACCAAATTTTAGCCTATTTAGGACAAGATGGAACATAGGTAAAATTACTATGTGAGGTCAGCAGGTTCTGTCCAGAGGCCAATCAAGACATGAAATATTACCAATATGTTATGTATTGTTACTGTGTACCGTTGTGTATTGAGTGACATAGTGCTCCTGATTGATCTCGGACGGTCCGATGACCGCACGTAATAATCTTTCAAAACATAGGGAAGAAATGGCGGAGTTCCCTTATTTCAACGATTCACAAACAAAAAAAACACTTAAATTTATATGATTTTATTTTCATTATATTCTTCTTTTTTAGCCACAAAATCTCAAATATAAAATCAACGAATCAGAATGATTTTTAAGAAAAAAAATTCAGTTTTTTTTAATTTTTAAATATAAAATTTGCCATAATTTTGGTTGTTATTTAGGATTTGTTTGAGATATTTTTCTTGTTATTATTCTTTTTAGATAACAATCACAATTTCAGTTCACTATTATTTTCTTGCTTTTTTATTACTTTTTTCGAAATATTTGTGTTGGAAGAATGCTTTTATAATCCGAGTAATTAAATTATTTTTCTCTCATTAACATTATAATCAATTTTATAAAAAGTTATAACTTACCCTCAATAGTAATTTTGTAGTTGAATAAATTTTTTTTTTAAATACCTAACTGAACAAGTTGAATATGAATATGAACTTATTCAATAGCACTCAACTATATGTATATATGGTTGCATATATATTATTTAATTTACATAGACTTTAAAGTGATCCTTCTATTCATGAAGAGTACTTGTTTATCTTCACGAATAACAAGACGAGGCACACTATCCTAAAGTTTTCTTTGTGACGACTTTCTTATTTTTGGTACATAAAACTATTTTAAGTAGGGGTGTCAATTTCAGGTCACGGGTTGGGTTCGGGTCAAACTCGAAATTGACCCGGCACTGTTCGGGTTCGGGTCGACCCGACCCGTTTTTACAAACGGGTCAATTTCCTGGACCCGAACCCGTCCGGGTCAACCCGAACCCGACCCGGTTTTGCAAACGGGTCAATTTTTCAGACCCGAACCCGATCCGTTTTGGATTCAGGTCAACCCTAACCCGAAATTTTCGGGTCAGGTTCGGGTCGGGTTTTCGGGTCGGGTCCATTATTGACAGCTCTAATTTTAAGTAACAGTATGAAAGCCATCCCAAATGAAGCCTAAAGCTCCTTTAAAAATCATATTTTTAATAATATTTGATATAAATATGATGCTAAATATATTGGCTTCAGCTGATATAAATGTTGAATGTTGAAATGTGCAACAGAGATAAGGAAACTAAATAAACAACCAATAAATAGACAGCTCACATGAATCTCACAACAGAACCCCACCCTATCATTGATAGAAATTTAATGTTCTTTCCAACGGCCAGCCACCCTATACTTCTACAGTTCTTAATGCTCATCTAAACATGTAAGTGCATTTTCACCCTTTCAGACTAGTCCAGCTACCTCATGGCAATTAAGTTTTATCTTATGATCAGCAAAAAAAAAAAATTTAAGAGAATTTTATATATATTCATTCAAGTATGAGGAATTATAACTCAGAATTTAATCGAAAAAATTCCAAATAGTTCTCATACTATTTGTTTAGATCAATGTCGGCTTTGTTTGGAACGATTTTCTTACTGCTTCTTAAAACAGCTTTCTAGTATAAAAAATTTAATTTTTGTATTTAAAAATTGTTTTAAGAAGCAGTAAAAATTCCGTCCTAAACGAAGCATTAGTCTCAGAGTATCAAGTTGCTCCAATTTAGTCTCTCGATAATACAAAATTGATCTAAAATAATCCCACGTGTTGTAATTGTATATAAAATTGATCCCACATTAGTCCTTCGGCTATACAAAATTGATCCCAATTTGAATCAATTTTGTATAGCCAAAGTATTAAATTAGCGCAACTTAATACTCTAAGATTTAATTGATCATATATTAATAATTGAGAAACTATTTTGAAATTCACCCACAAATGTATCTAATACCCATCTTTTATAAGAAAGAATTAGAATAGCCAAAAATATAATGAAATTTCAAAAAGCTCTTAATGAAAAAATTAGCAAATATTAGATTTCTTGCGACTAAAATTGCTAAGCATATTTTCTTCACAAAATAAAATTTAGGGTTCATATGTTAGAACAAAATGCATCATGAATAAGCTTCCAAGATCGTTGGATGAATGATCTATGGCATATCACTGAGCATTCTAAAACTCCTTCATCCAACATAGTCCTTCAAACCAAGCTTTTTACTTAACCAACAAAGGCAAAGCTAAAGCCTTTTTCTCCTAATGTCTTTCGACAGTTTTGTTTTGTAAGAAATCCAACATAGATAAGCTTTGGCTTTTCCCAAAGCACTCACAAACGTCCACAGAAAGAAGCCAAATAACTCCAACTAAGCACACAGAAACAAGCATTGAGAAGGCAAATCAAGACAGAAAAACAAGAGTGGTTAAAATTGAGTTGGAAACAGCTTCTCTGTCTTAGAGAAAAAATAAAAGAAATCAGAGATGGCATCCAAAGCAATTACAGGTCTTGGGAATGAATGAGCAAAAGCCGAAGGGCCTGTTTGGTATATTGCAGTTTATTGCGTAGCAACAAGGACAAGCAAAGCAGAGGCCTTTTGGGCCTCCGCAGCAGGTGCAGAGGGCACATATCTGAAATCTCCCAAGCCGACGCCTTTCGTTGAACACCGCCGGCCGGAACTCCGGCACCGTCGCCGTTGCCACCGGCCGCATCTCTGACTTAGCCGCCAAAGCTGGACTTTCTGTCTCCTGCGGAAAATTTGCAGTTTTTTTGCATCAGAAAGGACTGAAATTTGGGAAGTAAACGGAAAAGCTTTGGAAAGGTGATTAAAGTAAGGAATTAGAGGACTTACATTAGAAAGGAGGGATTCGGTGGAGATGGAGGAGAGGAAGAGGAGGAGGAGGAGGAGGAGGAGAAGGAGGAGACATTGAATGCAAGAGATAAGAGGCATCTTGGGGAGATGAGGAGAAGAGTGAGAAATGATGGTTGGGGCTGAAATTGTTACTGAGAGTGCGAGTTCACATAATGGAAGAACAGGTTTCTGCCGAGATTGAGATGTTGGGCTGGAGAGGTAAAAGAGGAAAAATAGTACAGGGAGGTTTTCAGATAAAAATTACGGCATGTTAATTTAATATATTAAGGTATTTTCACCAAATTTACAATGGAGGACTTAAATAAATAATATTAAATATCGTGCTATTTACATCTTTTATATATTCACTTTACTAATTACTTAATATATCATTTGATTAACCCCATCTCTCATACATGCAAAGAGAATCACCACAAGATCTTGTGGCAAAGGAGATTATTTTGTGCAGAGACTGGATGTAGAACGTTATCCGGATACCAATCAGAATGAGCCACGTTAGCGGTACCGAGCTCAGGTGTGATGTAACATATTCTAGTTGGTATGCGGACAACGTTGGACATCCGCATAGAATAATTAATCGTGGCAAAAGGGTATCAACCTGATTGGATCTCGAGACAAAGGGCATCCAAAGGATGATGGCATGTACGGATAGAAAAATCTTGATAATATCTCAGTAGGGAAATACCATCGATAAGACTGATATCTTTTACAGTCTTGGAACCCTCAAAAATAAAAAATAAAAAGTCAAAAAGAAGAGCTATTATTCTGTGCGGACATCGGACGTCCGGTTAAGCGCTGAGTACCCAGCGGTACCGAGTGGTACCGAGCGTAGGTACTTAGCTCGGTACCAAGCAATGGGGTGACGTGACACTTTTTTATTAGTCTCCGGATGACCTTCAGACTCTGTACAGAATAATAAGTCTAAAAAGAAAGTTGGAACACATCTAGGGTCAAACTGACGGGGTCAACAACATGTATACTGAAAATCCTTGACGACGAAGAAGAGTTGAGAACATTTAGGGTGAGAATTATGACATTTTTATATTACATAATGAGTTGACTAATGAATGAGTAAATAATTAAGTTAATCTGTTAAATATATAAATAGGAGAATTTTGGTGTGCTATCTAGATAAATTGCTCATCTATATGACAATCAAATTTTATTTTTAAAATAATTATTTATGATGAATTATTATTATATGAAAAAATTTACTTTGTAATTTAGCATTATGTAGGTTTTTTTTTAAATAAAAATGTTTATTTATGAATCACATAAATATTTTTATTTATAAAATTATCATCCAAAAATTCAATATGAATCAATAAATTTATATATATTGAGTAATCTAATTAAAATTATGGAAAATTTAATAAATCTTTTGGAATGAAAATTAACAGCATATATGAGAAGTCAATAATTTTTTTACCCTAAAAGAACAATCTGAGCATTTTGAGAATTTTTTTGTAGGATTGAATGAGACACAGAGACTTGCAAGGTCATGCTGTCTCATTCAATTTCCAAAATGTTGATTAGAGGAAGGGCCCATTTTATTTTTATTTTATTTTCAGAGCCTTAGTAAAAATGGCTATGGTTTTAATGTGAAATTTTAGTTTTATTTTTTGTACTTTTTTATTTAGAAAATGTACAGAGGATCCTATGAAAGCTAAATAAATGTACTAAGGTAAAAAAACATAGAAGGATTCAAGTAAATTGGGGCCCAATGCAGCCTACCAAAATCCAAACTTTAGATGTTTACAGCTATATTTCTTACAACTTTGCAGTTTTTGTTGGTAGAAGAGGCTAAGGCTTTGTTTGGGACGGTTTTTTTTTTATTGTTTCTTGAAGCAGATTTTTAATACGAAAATTAATTTTTTTGTACTAAAAAAACTACTTCAAGAAGCAGTAAGAAAGTCATCCCAAACAAAGTCTAAGATTTTGTTTGAGACAGCTTTCTTATTGATTCTTAAAAGAATTTTTTGTAAAAAATTTAAATTTAAGTTGTTGTAAGAAACAATAAGAAAGTTGTCTCATACGAAGCCTAAGAATAGATTTAGGCTTTATTTGAGAAAGTTTTATTGCGACTTTCTACAACAATTTGTTAATAAAAATTTCTTTAAAAGTAATAAAAAAGTACTGGCAAAAAGTTCTCCCATATGAAACTTTATACAACATGCAATGTAGAGAAGAATTAGGCTTCTCAGTTATGCAATAATAACATCTTAGATTTTTACGTGGAAAACCCCTGAAAGGGGGAAAAAACCACGGGACCTAGTTCAGTTTGAATGAATCCACTAGTATTGTAGTTGATTACAAATGAGGTCCTTCCTTGGTGGAAGGTCTTAGCTTGATGTACATCTTATGGAGTACATTACATGATGTTAATACAAACAGTCATTGTTGACATATTCGTTTGGTCGGAAGGACCGTAGTCGGAGGGTGACGGAGGTCGGAAGACTTGTAGTCGGTGGGCGACATATGTCGGAAGAACTGTAGTCGGCGAGCGACGTAAGTCAGGAGGACTGTAGTCTGCGGGCGACAGAGGTCGGAAAGACTGTAGTTGCGGACGACGTAAGTCTGGAGGACCGTAGTCGGCGGGCAACAGAGGTCGGAAAGACTGTAGTCAACGGGCGACATAAATCAGGAGGACCGTAGTCGACGGGTGACGGATGTCAAAAAAACTATAGTCGGCGGGCGACGTAAGTAAGGAAGACCGTAGTCGGCTGGCGACGGAGGTCAGAAGAACTGTTGTCTGACGACGAAGATCAGAAGGACGACGTCAAGTGGAAGTCCAACAAAGGAAAGAAATCCATCTTTGCATAGACGACCAGCGAAGTCCGATAACCAGTAGAAGTCCGGCATCGGGTAGAAACTTGGCGAAGAGTGAAGGTCCCACGTCGGGTAGAAGTCCAGCGTCTGTTGGTGGCAGAGGAGAACTCCGGCTTCACTTGGGCGGAGTTTCGGCGTCAGGAGGGAACTCTGTTGTAAATTGGGAAGAATTTCAGCATCACGTGGAAGTTGGGCAGAATTCCTGCATTCTCCCGAATATCACGTAGAATCCCAACGTGTTCGGGTGGCAGGACGAACTCTGGCGGTGGTCGAGGAGGAGAGTATTCTCCTTTTCCCCTTTATCCTCTTCTTCTCTTCTTCTTCTCTCTCTTCACTTGAGTCACCTTTGTGAAGAATGAGGGCTCTATTTATAGTTTTTCTGGAGTGGCATGGCTCGTAAATAGGTGTGAGATCAGAGGCGAATAGGGAGTGGTTTGAATGGACGGACGATATTGAACCCTTCGATCGTGCACCGTTTGTTGGACATTTGGAGGTCTTAATGATGTTGGAATTCCACGATCTTGGGCTCGTTGGATTCGTCTTGTCGAGCCGCTCGATTCGAGTATAAGCTCGTTAAAATCGGAGACCGTTTGGTAACTCAAATTGCGGTTTGAACTTCCAACAGCGCTTTGGGTCCTTGATTCAGACCCATTTGGGCTCGGATTGGGTTGAATTTGGTGTCGTTGGGTTCGTATTTCTGAGACGCTCAGTTTGACTGTAAGCTCACTGAAATCGTAGTTCGGGTGCTTCCGGATTTAATTTTTGAAGTTTCCGAGTTGGGTTTTGCATCGAGATTCGTGTCCAATCAAGATAATTTCATGATAACATATCAATAATAATCTAAAATATGCCGCCACTATCTATTCATAGGGTCCATAGGGCCATAGGAAATGATAAACTTAGAATAAAATTAAAATAGTATATGATTTGATGGTTACATGTTGACACAATGACGTGGTCAAGCTTGATGTTATATGCAAGGAAGGAACCTTATCTCTAATGTGGCAAGGAAAGTCTGCGTAAGCAAGCCCCTACGAATAAGAGACAGGCCCCTAGAAATGAAAGTTGAGTCCTTGGAAGCGAGGGTGAGCACCTAGGTGAAAGTGGCTATAAACAAAGGACAAGTTTAATCAGTGAAGTCATAGTCCTAGGCTTTACAGGTGCACACTTCTTATAGCTTGATCAGGGATGTATGTGGTTGATGAGTGGCCTTAATCACAAACAATTACTATAGATGAACGAGGTTTGATTAAGGCGAGTCGTCCTAATGCATGAATTGATTTGAGTGAGTCCATTAGAGGAGCTTGCCAAGGATGATTGCAATTTTAGTCTATTCTCCCATAGTCAGTTTGCACACAATGAATGATCTTCATGGGGAAGGACGGATGTTTGACTGCAAGCTGGTTTTAGCTACTGCTTTGTAAGTTTATGCTTAGGGAGAATGTGAGGGGGCTTACCACTTTAACCATGTGATCCCTCTTAATGAATCTCTTGATGAGAACTTATTAGATACTTCTGAGTAATAACCAAATGAGCCCTTAGAGTGCTGTGAAATTTATCTTCTAAGTTGTGTTATGTTTCCATATAAATCCCCCTTAATTCTCTTAAGCACTAAACTAAAGTTTA
This sequence comes from Dendrobium catenatum, assembly GCF_001605985.2. Taxonomy (NCBI): domain Eukaryota; kingdom Viridiplantae; phylum Streptophyta; class Magnoliopsida; order Asparagales; family Orchidaceae; genus Dendrobium; species Dendrobium catenatum. The sequence continues at coordinate 162,950 of NW_021318928.1, forward strand.
TAGTTTCTTTTGTTGCTTTCTAAAATGACTTTTTTGTACAAAAATTTCTTGAATTGAAAATTTTTTGTATTAAAAAGTAGTTTTATAAAGTAACAAAATTTTTTTCTCAAATGAAACCTAAATTTAAATGGATATATACACAAAACCTTGAAATACAACTATGATACTTTTGCAATTTAAGAAAAAATCAGGGCTTTAAACGGTTAAATTAAAAAATCATCTAGTATGCTTGTTAAATATTATTAAATCTAGATAAAATATTGGTTATTTAGTTCACAATTTAAAGATTTATATGGTTGTGATGTTTTATTATATTAAATTAGTCTAAATTAATATTAATTGAAATAATTAAATTAAATCATAATTAGAATAATATAACACCTTAATTAATTATGAATTATTACTGTACCAAACTAATTAAATAAAAACTTCTATTTAGTTATATGAAATGAAAAAAAATATCAATTTGGTTTAGTTAATATTTTTTATTTACTAATACTAATTAGTAAAGCTGATTTAATTATATAATCAATATATCTCTATATAATTTATTTGATTGGATAATAATAGTTTTAATTTATTTGTTTATCAATTCTAATTACAATAATTAACTGATTAAGTATTAAATAATGAATTGGTAAAATAATTTAGTATAATATTTTTTATTTAATTAAATCAAATGAAAAATAATATTAATTTTTTTTGGGGAATTTAATAATATTAATTTGCTTAACTTAATATTTTAGTTAATTAATGCTAATTATTGAACTTAATTGCAGAAAATTTTGGTTACCGCTCCTAAACTTACCGCAGTACGCCTTTATATTGGAAATCCCTCGTTTTCTATTCCCCTTCCGGTCCTTCGAAACCCTAATAAGTTCGCGACGAGAGCTCGCTGGCGAAGGCATCGACGGGAAAGCGTAAATCCTACCAAACAGGCCCTTAGAAGATTGGTTTTAAAAATTTCAGAAGGAATACATCCTAGTACGCGACCCACTGGAGATGCCGACAAGCGGTGGCGACAGCGGAGGTCGGCGTGGCGGCCAGATCAAGCGTGAATCGCTGATAACGAGAGCGGTCAACTCAGTATTCTCTTTTGTCCGCTTGGCCGAGTTCGAGATCCTTTTCTTCGCTTTCTTCGTAATCGCGTTCCTCAAATTCAAGGATTTGGTGAGTTCCCAAGTATCGCTACCTTCTCTTGACAACGGAAAACTAGCAAAATTGAATCCTTTTTACATTTTTTTTTTATCATCATTATCCGAAAGATGAAGTTTTGGATGGAATAGTTGAGTTTCTGATTTGTTAGGTTAACTTTGTCGAAGCGGGCTTTTAATTTGGCTGTTAGGGGTATGGAGACATCCACGAGAGATTCGATGCGTGTCGCTTGTTTATTCATGTCAATCTAAGTTGATGGTAAACGTTGTGAGAGCAAAATTGTGCCGGTTGTATTCTTCGAAAAAGGATTTAAGGTAGCATTAGGGAACACACATTCAACACCAGAATATTAAGATCAGATGTCAAAGATGTAATTGGATAAATATGGTATAACTCAGCAGTGAATTGAGTCAATTGACAATGTGGTATGGTTTATCAACTATTCTAATCAGAAATTAACTGAAAACTTTGTGTCATTGGTCTCCAGTGTTAGGGAGTGTAGTCCAAAGAAGACCCAACTTGAGCCTAATATATTACTGGATTGAAACCCATCATTTGAAAAGGTTAATTCTATAGGTATAGACTACTACAGGTATACTAATACACTTCTTCTTTTCACCTTCAATGTAAAACTTTTTCTTTTCACTTCTGATGTAGAACTAATCTTAGCTCTGTTATGCATGTAGACCATCTCCCATTCACAGGTGAGTTTTCTACATTAGCCACTAGCAAATACTGCCTTCTTAAAATGATGTCTTTCAACTACATAAAATATAATGTACCAACAACCAACTTAAACATGTGAAGCTTGTATAGGATTTAAGCACCCTTGAATCTTGCTAGACAATGATAGAGTATGTGAAGATCATGGGAGCCGCAAATCATAAACATAATCCTTATTGAGCCATCGATTGTGTTGCTTCTTGTTAGGAATTGTGGTTCAAAGGGGGAAAAAATTAGGCTTAATGTACTACTAATTACATCCATTTTAACCTAAAAATTAAACCACTATATAAGGTTCATTGCTAGTATATTAAGAACTAAAATTTGTTTTACTTCAATATATTGTTAGGATAGTCATTAAACTTCAAATGAAGATGAAGAATAAACATGAAAAAGATCAAAATCATGACATAAATTTACATGATTCAGTGATATTCACCTATGTAACTATCTTGAAATTATTTAGGTAGATGGTGTTATATATCATAATATAAATGTTAGGTAGAGAATGATGGTTTTTGAGTTTATAGGAGGTAGGTAGGAAACTTGTATGAGTTAGTTAAAGAATTTTTCTTTTTCATAACTTAACATATAGAACTATTATTGATCTAGGATGTCTAAGGGTATAGGGTTCCTAATACAACTAAATATACAAAGTATGAAACCACACAAATTAGATTTCAAATTCTTAGTTCCAAAGACTATCAATTAAAATTACTACTTACATTATTTTGATGTAATCATGAAATACTAGAAATCCAAGGTAAATTATAATCTAATGATTGTTTAAAGAAAATAAATCAACAAAAGTTTTGATGTCCACAAAAATCAAGAGTTGATCAAATTTCATACCACAATTAAAAATCCACTTGTAAAGAAATTTGATTGAAATTAATTTTGCTTGCAAAGCAGTTACGCATATTATAGATGTAACAACAAGATAATAACTTGATGTAAACTTGAAAATACAAGAAATCCAGCTAAACAATAATCTAATGATTGTTTAAAGCAAAGAAATCAATGAAAATTTCGATGCCAGAAGGATGATGGAGTCAATTAGATTTTAGACTACAAATAGAAATCAAACTATAAACAAGTTTTATTGAAATTAAGTTTACTTGCTAACCAATTACGAATAATATAGATGTGAAAAGAAGGTAATAATTCACCTGGTAGATAAAAGCCAAGTTTCACTCTAATATATGGAGATTAATTCTGCTGCACAGTAATAATCTCACTTGTACTACACTCAAAGAACTCAACATTTAATAAGTGCTCATAAGAATGAAAGAGAATTTGAAATTTTAGTAAGCCAAATGCTCCTTACATGCCTCAAATTTTCTAAATTTATTAAACTTAAGTTGATGGGAAGTTAACTTGATTGGAATATGACAATGAAAATTTACCTTTTACTTTAGCATCATGTAGTAAATTTTTCATCCTCTAAAGAAAATTCTGCCAAGGAAAGTTAATCAACGAATAACAAAAAAGAGCTGATCTGAATAGATTTCTGCTCAGACATTTACTTTAGGAAACTAGTTGCGACAACCTAAAATCTTAGAGCTGTTGCTCTCTAGGAGGGGATTATTTAGCAAAATTTTAAGGGAGAGTTTGAGGTCTCTAATTTTATAGTGTCTGTAAAGCAATTGGAGACACATAAATATAGGTTTTTTGCACGTGAGTTTTAATCTCAAATCCTGTCGCTTACGCATATTTGCAACCACAACTCTTGTCACAGAACTGATTGTTAATAATTGTGTTGGCTTATCAAAACAATCGTAAAAATATGCTACAACTGCTTCATGGTCGTGAACTTGTGGATCTCCAAACTGCAAATAAAATTTGAGCTCTAGGCCACTATTAAATCGCATCGGGTCATTATGAAATCTAAATGAAATAGCTCAAAATAAGCCTTCTTTAACACACTATAATGTTAAGTATTAAATAAAATCATCCATGAAGTTAGTTTTGATCAAAATGGTTTGCAAAGAAATCAGGAGTTCCTAGTTGAAGCATGGGTGTTCAGTTTACTGTGCCATCCTAATCTTGTTAACAAGTGATAGGAAATACCTGAGTTCGCAAGTAACCCTAAGGGAAATACTTGAGTTCGCAAGCAACCCTATCACTAATTGGTGAAAACAGTGAGAATAATGCAAAATCTGGGCGAAATAAGCCCCAAAACGTTGTATTGCAGCAAGGGAATCAAAGCCAGACAAACACAAAAAACAAGATACAAGTGATCCTCAATTCGAGAGGAGGATTGTTCTCTCCCAATCTCTAGACAGAGAATCTAGAGCCAGGACGCCAAGGAACTCCAAGAGAAAGCAAATCAAAAGCATGCATCCCCCTAACCCTAAACAAGCCATACTATTAATACATTAATTTCCTAATTCAAACATCCTCAATTTAAAATTTCCCTCTCAACCCAGCCGCCCAACTCCCTCTCATCAATTTACTCGTAGTGGGGCCCACTAGTTTGGGCAGACTAAGGGAAGGGAGGCCGCCTCCTGTAAACCTGAGCTGGCCTTTGGGCCGGCTGGGCCGGTTCAATGAACTGGCCTAAAAACAAGCTCTGTTATTGTGCTGCTGGAAAGCAGCAACCAAAGACTTTTGTTCTATGAATAAATGCCATATGTTCTTTAGAAGACATCTTTATGATCTCACTCCACAAAGGAAGTGACTTGATTGGAATGCGAGAATGAAATATCTTTCTTCCTTCATACGCTGGTAAAAACCCAACTTGGGATAAGTGTTTAATGAGGCAACAGTCTGGAATGTAAATTTCTTCATGCTCATTTTTTTCTTAAATTAATTAATTAGATTTTTTTGGTATTACACTATTACTTATAGTTTTTGAGACATTATTGAAATGTTCATTTTAAGCTTCTTTTTAACTTTGGCCAACGGCCTCTTCCTCTTGCTTGCTAACTGAAGTATTGTTTAGGGGTTGTTTGGTTTGATGTTATATAGATACAGTGCTATATCTAGATGACAATGTTATTCTTATTTATTAAATACAAATTGTTTGGTTCGATGCTTTTATTTTGAATAATGAATGCTTATTTATTTTCTGTATATTTTAGCCATCAAGATTGAGGTTATCTAAACAGCACCTAAATTTGTCGCCATCTTAGGTGCTAATGCTATATAGCTTACTTCAAAATTGAAGATATAATCAAACCAAACAATCTCTAATTTTATGTAGATAGCAATGTTATATGGATAACATCAGATCAAACATCCTCTTAGGCTTTGTTTGGGACGGCTTTCTTATTGCTTCTTAAAGCAATTTTTAGTAAAAAAATGTTAATTTTTGTACTAAAAAGCTTATTTAAAAAGCAGTAAAAAAGCTGTCCCATATGAGCCTTTAGTCTTCTCTTCAAACATTGCAATCAAATTGAAGCTTTGTGTAGTATTTGCACCCTCTATAGTATTCGGCAGCCGAGTCTGTTTGCACCTCCCATCAGCATTCTACCAGATATTCAAATTCAAATTTTCTGTGAAGTATTTGATCTAAATTTTTCTGAACTTCTTTACGGGTATTCTTGTCTTATGCTCTGGAGTATTTTATCTTGATCCTGTTTTGTAAAAATAGGATTGATTTAGCTTCTTCAAGCATACTGGTTTTCTTGGAGTCACCAACCTTCTCTTTGTAATCGTTAATTTTAGTAACTGTTGTAGGATTCTCAATTCTTAGAGCATTGCAATCAAACTTAAGCCCTGTATTAGTCCATTTATACTGCCTAAAACTGGAACCTGCTATCCATTCACTCGGTAGATGATGCGGTGCATCAAGCCGTCGGCTGCTGATCTAGTCATTTGCTTTAAGTATTTTCTAGTTTAATTATTTACTACTTGTTTTTATTTTAAGCTTTAGAGTTCCGTTAGAGGTGGCTGCTCCACCAACAGAAATTACTTTGTTTAGTTAGCTGCAGGTTCTCTTTGTCTGCCAGCTTGTCTGTTGCCATTTTGAGAAATGGCCACCTCTGTTTTTCTTCTCCGGGAGAAGAAGGGGAACTTAGTTGAGAAAATACATTTTCCTGGCCTTAGCCATTACTGTTCTATTGCCTTCTTTGATTTCATCTTGTGTGAACCTACTTCTTTCGTGGAATACCACATCATCTTGGTATCAGAGCCAGTGGCTTGGAAAGATGGCAGAGTCCAGCAAGCGTGCGACGAGCGAGGAGAACCGAAGTTTGGAGGCACTTTGGGCTGCGCACGCTGGAGTTGAGAAACGGCTGGATGATCTCGCAGCTGCTGTGGATCGTCTAACCGCCGCATTACGTCGTGAGCCACCACTCGTTCGGACGGGAGAAGTTCCGTTCCGAGCGGGACGACCTGCACCGCACACTATCACTCAAGCTGAGGGAAACAGGGGATATCAAAATCGAACTAGGCGGCGTGCGGCATTGCTTCCCGAGCTCTCAGATTCGGAGGAAGACCATATCAGTTTTATCCCGGAGGGATTTTCCGACTCCGACGTAGATCTGGCAGAACGTCGTCCTCGGCGTTATGCTGGACGTGACCGACATCAAGGCGAGTTCCGAGTGAAGTTGGACATTCCGTTTTTCGACGGGAGACTGCACATCGAGGACTATTTAGATTGGGAACGGTCAGTCGAGAATTTCTTTGACTATATGGAGATTGAGGCAGAAAAACAGGTCAAATACGTGGCGTGTAGACTCAAAGGAGGGGCTAGCGCTTGGTGGTCTCAGTTGCTGCAGTGGCGTCGTAGGGAGGGCCGCGGACCAGTCCGCAGTTGGATCAGAATGAAGCAGTTGTTGCGCGGGCATTTCCTTCCTACTGATTATGAACAAATGCTATACCTGAAGTATCAACATTGTACCCAAGGTAATCGCTCTGTTAGCGAATATACGGAGGAATTTTATAGCTTATCCGCAAGGAATGACTTGAACGAGACAACCAACCAGCTCTTGGCCAGATACATAGGAGGGTTGAAAGAGAGCATCCAGGACAAATTGGAGCTGAACTCAGTGTGGTCGCTCTCGCAGGCTGTGAACTTTGCTCTTAAGGCCGAAATTCAGTTGGGACGGCACTCGCGAAGCGGTACCTATCGAAAGCAGAATGTGGAAGCGGGATTGGACTTACCAAAACAACCTGGAACCGCTGTGCGTAAGACGCCTTTGGCAGCCGAGAGTAGTGGGCTCTCTCAACCACTCAAGCCAATCTCTGACCCCAAAGCACCAGTTAAACCGAAATTTCCCGGCAGGGAAAATCCTTATCTGAGGCCTCAAGGCCTCAAGTGCTTCCGTTGTTTTCAACCGGGACACAAGTCGAATGAGTGCCCAAACCGTCAACAATTGCAACTCCTGGAAGGTGAAGGGGAAGATGAGGACGAACTGCTCGAAGAAGAAGTCGAAGTTGAAGACGTCATTGGAGATGACGGAGAGCCGTTGATATGTGTGCTTGAAAAGTTGTTGCTAGCTCCACGTAAAGTTGTGCAGTCACATCGGCATTCCATTTTTAAAACTAAATGCACCATCGGTGGCAAGGTTTGTGACCTTCTTGTGGACAGTGGTTGCACCGAAAATGTGGTGTCAAAGGCGGTAGTGCACGCGTTACAACTCAAGACAACGAAACACCCTCAGCCCTACAAGATTAGTTGGGTTAAAAAGGGAATGAAGATCTCTGTGACGGAAACCTGCTGAGTACAATTCTCCATTGGGAAGCACTATGTGTGTGAGGTGTTGTGCGACGTCTTGGAAATGGACGTCTGCCTTTTGATACTCGGTCGACCATGGCAGTTTGACGTGGGTGCCATCTATGATGGACGAGCCAACACTTACGCATTGGAGTGGAAAGGAAAACGACTTCGTTTATTACCACACTCCACCACGACATAAACTAGAGCGGAATCAGCTCGTCCAGCTCTGCATTTAGTTACGGGAAATGGCTTACTAACTTCCTGTAAGGAGAACGCACCACTGTTTGCTCTAGTCATCCGGGAGACTGCACCGGACTGTAAAGCTTCGGGGCAGGAGCTGATCAAGGATCTACTTAAGCGGTTTCAGGATGTGTTGACAGATGCCGTGACCACACTGCCGCCCCTCCGCTCTTTGCAGCACCAAATTGATTTTGTGCCAGGGTCAACTTTACCGAACCTACCCCATCATCGCCTGAGCCCAACAGAACACCAAATACTCCAGGAACTTGTAGATGATTTACTGAAGAACCAGTTGATTCAACCAAGTCTCAGCCCATGTGCCGTGCCGGCACTCTTGGTTTCAAAGAAAGACGGAAGCTGGCGAATGTGTATGGACAGCCGCGCTATCAATAAAATTACGGTTAAATTCCGATTTCCGGTACCACGAGTGGAAGAGCTATTGGAAAGGTTGGCGGGCGCTACTATATTTTCCAAACTTGATCTCCGCAGCGGCTACCACCAAATTCGGATCCGGCCAGGCGACGAATGGAAGACGACATTCAAAACTCGTCATGGGCTCTATGAGTGGAGAGTCATGCTGTTCGGATTGTGCAACGCCCCGTCCACCTTTATGTGTCTCATGACCGAGGTGCTCAAGCCATTTTTGAACGTCAGCAGTGTAGCTTACTTTGACGGCATTCTTGTCTTCAGCTCGTCATTGACCGATCACGTAGTGCATTTGACAGAGATCTTTAATGTTCTCCGGCAAAATCAGCTCTTCTTAAACCCGAGTAAGTGCGAGTTCGGTGCTTCTGCCGTTTATTTCCTTGGATTTTTTATCTCCGCTGCAGGTGTTCACGTTGATAAGCGGAAGGTGGATGCCATCGCCAATTGGCCAATACCGAGGTCCTTCACTGAAGTTCGTAGCTTCCACGGACTCGCCAATTTCTACCGCCGTTTCATCAAGGATTTCAGCTTGGTGATGTCACCAATCACTGATTGTTTGAAGTTAAAGCAGTTCCAGTGGGGCGATGATCAGGCGAGCAGCTTTGCCAAATCAAAAGAGCCTTGTCCTCTGCACCGGTGCTAGCCTTACCCAACTTCGACAGGCCGTTTTACGTGGACACGGACGCTTCAGGCATCGGGATAGGAGCAGTTTTAAGTCAGGAGAATCGGCCTGTCGAGTTTTTCAGCGAGAAGTTATGCCCTTCCCGTCAAAAGTGGAGCGTGTACGAGCAAGAATTGTACGCCGTGGTGCGAGCACTCAAGCAATGGGAACCATATCTTTTGCACCAAGAGTTTGTCTTGTGCAGTGATCACCGAGCACTTCAATTTATCAACAAGCAGAAGCACATTAACCGGATGCACGCAAGATGGATTTTATTCTTACAACGATTTTCGTTTGTGTTGAAGCATAAGTCGGGAAAACAAAATGTTGTAGCTGACGCGCTCAGTCGTCGCAATTTACTCCTTACACAGCTACAGACGGAGATCACGGGGCTAGAATGTTTAAAGGATCTATATGCAACCGATCCAGATTTCAAGAATATTTGGGAAGCTTGCCAAAAGGAAAATTCCAATGTTGAGTTCACTATCCGGCATGGCTTCTTGTTCCGGCGAAGCCAAATTTGCATACCTGAGTCGTCGTGGAGACCCCAGTTAATCAAGGACATTCACTGCGGAGGCCTTGCGGCACACGTGGGGAGAACAAACACATACCTGCAGCTCCAGTCCCGATTCTACTGGCCTCATTTACACCGGGATGTTATGAGATTTGTTGAAAGGTGTCCAATTTGTCAAAGTTACAAAACAGGGGGACAACTTAGCGGTTTATACCTGCCATTGCCTACACCCGAGACAATTTGGGAAGACTTAAGTCTTGATTTTGTAATGGGGCTACCGCGGGTCCGCGTACTAAGCGTGGGCATGATTCGATCATGGTAGTAGTTGATCGATTCTCTAAAATGGCGCATTTCGTGCCATGCAAAAAGACTTTTGATGCACTGAATGTGGCGCGAATTTTCTTTGTCGAGATCGTTCGGTTACATGGCTTGCCACGGAGCTTAACTTCTGATCGTGATGTTAAATTTATTAGCAATTTTTGGAAGGAGCTATGGAAGCGCCTACACACTGATATCAAGCTGAGTTCAGCTTACCATCCGCAAACGGACTGGCAGACCGAAGTCATAAACAGAACTTTAGGCAATATGCTTCGGTGCGTAGTGCAGGAGCACCCGAAGCTTTGGGATGAAATATTGGGGCAAGCTGAGTTTGCTTACAACAGCATGACAAACCATTCTACCGGAAGGAGCCCATTCAGCATTGTCTACACCAAAAATCCCAACCACACAGTTGACTTGGCCGTTCTACCCAAATGTAACAGCAAACCTGCCGCCGAGTTCACCGCCCAATTCTCCACGATGTTGGAAGAGGTACGTGCTAAGCTGGTAGACTCTAATGCCAAATACAAGGAGGATGCAGACAAGACAAAGAGAGAATGGTCTTTTAAACCAGGAGATTTGGTGATGATTCGGGTAAAGCGTGAACGATTCCCTCCAGGAACTTACTCTAAGTTGAGTCGACGCAAAATTGGGCCATACGCCGTGCTGAAGCAAATCAACCCCAATGCGTATGTGGTGGACAGTGGACAAGCCTAAACATTACAATACTTCTTCCACGTTCAACATTGTCGACCTTGCTGCGTACCACCCACCCGATACGGCTTACGAGTCTTTCTTCATCCGATTCAGACTCTTCTGTTGATAGGGGAGAATGATGCGGTGCATCAAGCCGTCGGCTGCTGATCTAGTCATTTGCTTTAAGTATTATCTAGTTTAATTATTTACTACTTGTTTTTATTTTAAGCTTTAGAGTTCCGTTAGAGGTGGCTGCTCCACCAACAGAAATTACTTTGTTTAGTTAGCTGCAGGTTCTCTTTTTCTGCCAGCTTGTCTGTTGCCATTTTGAGAAATGGCCTCCTCTGTTTTTCTTCTCCGGGAGAAGAAGGGGAACTTAGTTGAGAAAATACATTTTCCTGGCCTTAGCCATTACTGTTCTATTGCCTTCTTTGATTTCATCTTGTGTGAACCTGCTTCTTCCGTGGAATACCACATCAGTAGACTTTACAATTCGTATTTCTTTTTTGCTGTCCAAACATTGCAATCAAACTTATGCCTTAATGCCGTTGCACTAAATGGTTGAATTGTAGAAACCTGGACTTTATTTTTCAAGCATTTCAATCAAACTGAAGCTTTTCTTAGTTGATTTAAAACATGGTAGATTTTATATTTTGTCTTATTAACAATGGTATCTCCAACATTCACAATCAAACTGAAGCCCATCCTTGTCCATTTAGAATTGCTATTTTTCTCAATTATTATTTGGTATTGAGGGTCCAAGCATTTCCATTTCCATCAAACTGATGTCTTAGGATCATTTGGGACAGCTTTCTTAGTGCTTCTTAAATCAGTTTTTTAAAATTTGTGTACTAAAAAAACTGCTTTAAGTAGTAAAAAAGTCATCCCAAACGAAACAATGGTAGAATTTATATAAACTTTATCCATACATGCTTGCTTTCTTGATTCATACTTTGTTGGAGTCTCCTAGAATCTAGGCAAACTGTTGTCGGCGGTTGTAACTTGCTATTTCTATGATTTTTTATTTATCTTGTAGTCTCCAAGCATTATTTTCTGCTAGAACTTTTTATATATTTATAGTTTTTATGATTGTTATTTAGTTTTAAATATCAAAGAATTATATATTGCTTTCTTATTGCATTCAACCTAATAAACTAACTGTTTTTTTTTAAAACATGCTTTAACCTAATGTAACCAAATGCAGCATCAGCACATTTAGGCTTCATTTGGGATGACTTTCTTTCTGCTTCTTAAAGAAGCTTTCTAATATAAAATTTTTAATTTTTTACTAAAAAGTTATTATATGAAGCAATAAAAAAGCCGTCCCAAATGAAGCCTTATAGTGTGCCCATCTTCAATTTGTTTGAAACTTGCTTAGAAATAAGATGAACACATTCTCTTCTGATTCTTCCAGCTCTCTAACTAACAGCAATGTGTAATTTGGTTACAAGTATAATATCAGCATATCTTGAGCATGTATAACGTGTAATTAACTGAAACCTGTTTTGAAATGGCTGTGATTCATTGCAAATTCAAATATTTGGATCTTGATTTCAATTTTATACAGAATTGTAAAAATATATTGATGCAGATCTCACGCCCTGAGTACAATCAGATCTTTGTGAAGAAGCCTATCGATGACAACAACCCATGGCCTTACTGAGTCTACTTGACTCTCAGTAGCTGCAGTTGCAGCAGCATAAATGGCGTCAGCCTTTTCCTCACCAGTGGATGTTTTTACATGCAAGTTCTGTAAGCAGCTATAATCCTTTAAACCACACCACGCCTCTCTCTCTCTCTCTCTCTCTCTCTCTCTCCAACCAAATTGGACTGTAAAAAGAATGATCAGTATGTGTGCTTTTTTGTAAAGAATTTTGATCCTTAATGTTTCTTGTTGTGGAGACTCTTCATACAGTTATAAAAATTTTATCTTCACTCTCTCTATAGGTTGGAAGTAGGAATGACCACTATGGCTTCGTTTGGGACAACTTTCTTTCTGCTTTCTAAAATTATTTTTTAACATAACTTTTTAAAATTAAAAATTTTTGTACTAAAAGATTGCTTTAAAAGATAGTAAGAAAGCCGTCTCAAATGAAGCCTATGTGATTTCTTATGAGGGCTCATTTGATTGTTTGTAGATAAAAAATATATTTACAAAAATAATGATTTAGTTTTCATTAATATTATGTGTAAAAATAAAAGTACTATCTTATGGGGATTTCAAAGATGTAGTATTGCATTAAGCTAAACTACGCAATTTTGAAAATTTATTATTTTTTAAAATATATTCTCTATTTTCAATCTTTCAAAAGAGACCCAAAGGAATATAGTTTAATATAGATTACTAAAATTCAGTTGAAAAAAAAAAATCATCTAGTAATTTCTTTTTACGGCTCATTTGTATATATATATTTTAATTTTAATTCATTTTAAATATTAATAAGCTCAAATTAATATTGATGGCAAATTGATTAATTAAATAAATTTTGTTATATTATTAATATGTTTTGTCATAGCAAAAGGAGCCAATGGACATGAAAAAAGAAGAAAATTTGCAGGTTCTATTTGATCAAAAATAAAAAGATAATTTATAGTTATAATTTATTTATTTTGAATTAATTTTAATTGATAAATAAAATATAATTTAATTGATTAGAATTGATTAATAGCAATAATTAAATGACATATCTATTTATTTCTAACTTTGAATAGAAAGTTAGCATAAATTGATCAATTTGAATTTCTATCTGCTCATTCTCTTATTAATTAAATAGTGATTTGTTTGCAAGCTTTGTTGGAAGTTCAAAGCAATTGTGATTATATCTTCTTTCAGAAAATTTGATGTTTAGAATTTTAGTTTTGAAATCGAACATGTTATTATGACATTATAATACATAGGAAGATGAAAATATCATTCTCTAATGAGTTAAGATTATAAAAACTATAAACTTCATCTTGAATATCGTGGTCAAATTCAAGAAGGAACGACATGATCCCAAAGAGTTAAAATGATTTTGATTAAATATTTAGTAATGATAATCATGATGTGTTGTCATTAATTTTATATTCAAAGACACGTTGATAAATGATATATTTATCCAAGGAAAAAAAATATCACTTATCATTCATGGTTCGAATATGACGATAATGATCGTCTATGATTTTAATTTTACCAAGAAGAATAATTTCTTTTCTCCATTTTATTTAGGAGCTAAATAGAATGGAGTTTAATTGTTTCTATGGTCTTAAATCTCCTATGAATGCAAGCCTCATAATTAATTACATCGTAAGTGTTTTGAGTTTTTTATGATTACTCTCAATTAAAATAATGATAGAAATCTTATTTAGAATTCTCAATGAGTGATATGAAAGGTATTAAATTGAGAATTTTAATAGGGAATTGATCAAATTTGAACTTGCTTTAGTAGATTTTCTAAGCACTTCTTCTACTTTGGTTAATCCTAATTGCTGGGTTTTGGTAGCTTTCAAAAATTTATGGAGTTTCATAAGTCTTCCCACATGCAAGAGTCTTAATGTAAATAGGAGAAAATATCAAAACCCAAGCTTAGAAAATAAAAGGCGGCAATAAATCTTTTATTTATTTATTTATGAAATTTGTCATATTGACATGATGAGGACAAGTAATATTCGAACTTCTCATGATAATTCAAAAAGTACTAATAATACTTCCATAATAAATTTCATAATAATTTAAATAATGTTCACATGTTAATTCAATTAATTTTCAAACTTTTTTCTATATAAAGTATTTAGCTGGTATAATATATCCTCATTATTGAGAATATTTGATCTCCTTTATTATATTTTTAATTTAAGAAAAAAAGAGGACATAGTCATCATATGCACTTAGGCCTTATTAGGGGTTGGAAATTATGACAATGATTTGAGCTTAGTATAAGCCATTTTAAGATACTAACTATGAAGCATTGGATTAACCATGTAAGAGAACTTCCTCTTGCCAATAAAGAGGGGGTGGTCAATGAAACTAATTAGACTATGCTCCCCTATAGTTATGTAATTATTAATAGTTCTACTTCTTGTTATTAACACTAATAGTACACCTCCAAAGAATTAAATAACTAATTTTGCTATAATTGACTAGCCAGTTCATACTTATGGGCATAATATTCATAAGTACCCATCATTCTAGTAGAAACATGTGCATCTTCACCAACACGAGCGAGCTTTGATAAATCAAAATTTGATATTGTTGGATGATATCCATCTTGAAGCATTTCAAATCTTGATATAAAAGTAGAGGACTTGGTTTATTAAGTAAATAGTGTAGCCCCTTTATTGCAATAGCAATTAGTTCAATTCTTGTGCTTTGAGACTAGAGTATACAAGAATAAAAAATAGCTATTGGTATAATCAAGTGGATAAAACCACTCTATTTATATATGAAGATTTGAGATGCATTAACATTTTACTTCAAGATGATTATCATCCAAAGTTATCAAATTTTGGTTAGGTAAAGCTTGCTCCTGTTGGTAACAATACACATGTTTCAACTACAGTGATGGGTACCTATAGAAATAAATCCCCTAAGCATGCAATGCCTAGACAATTGATAGCAATCATATATTTAAAACTTTTGAATGGAGCTAATTTATGGAATAAGAGAGATTGAAAAATTCAAAACTACAGAAGGAACATAATTAACAAATAAGAGGAAGTTCTCTCAGATTGCTTGCCAAATGTTTCAGGTTCAATCTTCGATAAGAGGCTTATAACAAGTTCTAATTGTTGACATAATTTGCATTCAAGAGCAACACACAATGAGGGCTCTAATATCCAGCATCGTAACTACACCCACCTACCATGTTTCTCATCTCCATAACTCGCATATCAATTGTTCAAAGCACCTTTTGATATAATTCATTTGCTACCTCTCCTTGCATGGCTAAGCAAAAGCAAAAGCAAAGTGAAATTAGGAGCTTGAAGAAATTAATTAAGAATTCTTCAGTGTAATAGTAATTTCAATAACTCACATACCAATTGTTCAAAGCACCTTTTGATATAATTCATTTGCTACCTCTCCTTGCATGGCTAAGCAAAAGCAAAAGCAAAGTGAAATTAGGAGCTTGAAGAAATTAATTAAGAATTCTTCAGTGTAATAGTAATTTCAATGTATTTTTTTATTCACTAATACTTTTTGCAATGTAACTTGACAAGTCAAGTTAGAACCTATGTTTTCTTCTTTCATAGTTATAAACTCAACTATTATCTAGTCTTTTTTAATCATTAGCATATAATGACCATGACCTCTTCTTATTTAATTGAAAATATCCTTGATGATGAAGGTATATTATAATAATAAATAGTATATAAACATCAAGAGTTTGTGAACTAAAAAGTAAATGTGACGTGGTAAAAAAGTCTACAATGATTCATAATTCAAACATTTGTTCCTTCCTTGCATTTAAACAAACACTTGCAATCAATTACTTTTTTACCTCATCTAATATAAGACCCAATCCATCTATTTCACAAAATAAGAAGTAAACATATTAATGAACTCAACAAGAGCAATAGCAAATGCCATTGTTGCATTTTGTAATACTACAATTGTAGCGACAAATGCTATTGCAATAAATACTGCACACTGATTGACAATCATGATATGACTTGCACAGTTGCGGTACGCCTCCGCTGCTTTGTCGAACTTCTTCACAAACACCTAACCAATTAATTAAAATAGTGTAAATAAATAAAATTTAAATTTATATAGTTTACAACATTATAAAAATATGCATTTATAGTACATGGAGGTTTATAGTACGTACCATTATAAGCTAGCATGAAAATGACAAAGAAGGAGATGATTTTTGGGAAGGTTGTAGACCTTCCCATTTAGGTTGATTGAGTGAGAATTATAGGTAATAGATATTGGGATTTGAGTATATTGATGTGAAATATATAATGGTTTAATATAAAGAGGAAGAGATGGGAAGGATTCTATGTATATATGTAACATTAATGTGAAGAAATAAATACTTGTTATTAAAAACTTGGTGCTATATATGTTAGGTGATCCAAATAAATAACACTTTGGAAGCAAAATATAAGGTTTCCATGATTAGTTGAATAAATATGTAAGGTGCAAATTTATTATATCATAAATGTAAGTGTTATAAATCCTCTCTATTTATAAGGATAATAAGTATTTGGAAAAACTTTATGTCATGATATTATGATATAATTTACATCATATTAGGCTTACAAGTTTTTTGACTTATTTTGAGATTAGTGCAAATCAAAAGTTTGAATTACACTAATCTCAACATAAATCTAATGACATTTAAGTCTATCCAGACAAAAATTATACTAGAATATTCTGACACAATGGATGTAATTATTGTTATTTTGAAAAATTATTAGTGCAATACTCATTTAGATTTCATTTGAGATAGCTTTCTTGTTACTAATTTTTTTTTACAAGAATGCTGCTCCATAAAGCAAGAAGAAAGTTTCTCCAAATGAAACCTTAGTACATTTATATTATAAGTGCTAACCACATAATTTTTTCTATCAGTTTGTATTATATATATATATATAATTACAAGGTCACAATATTATATATATATATATATATATATATAGTGTTCTACAAAGTTCATTGAAAAATTGTTATGAGTAAAGTAGCCTAAGTACTATTTGGGTTACAAAAAAAACTTCACTGCAAAAAATTCTAAAAAATAATGAAAAAATAATAAGAAAGCAGTATATAAATAGAAATGCAATTGCTGTGTAAAAGGCAGAGAAGTGAAAAATCTCTTCTAAACAAACCCTAAATTTATCTTTCCATTTTTAAAATCATTTTGATACTAATGAATTCAATCAATGTCAATTAAATAAAATGAAAGGCCAAGATGAGATAATAATATGCTACAAATTAATAATTAAAAGAAGACTTGTACTCAATAAAGAAGAATTTTTTTTTATTAGAATATTATGCTAAAAAGTTGATTGAGATCTATATAAAAACCAATTACTTGTCAGAATCTGAGTAGGTGCACAGTTGAAGATCGCCTGGTGTATTGGGAAGGCTGAAATGCAGTGTGCCCTGAATGTATCTAAGCAATCGTTTGAGGGGTTGAAAATGCTCCTCGGTTGGATCGTGCATATGTTGCCAAATGCAATTTGTTGCAAAGGCTATGTTCAATCTTGTGATTGTGAGGTACTACTGGGAACTTGAAATTCGACGATGGAGATTGGAATCCTAAAATGGCTTACTCACTGTAGCAAATTTTTAGAGCTTTATGGACATTGGAGTGAGTGAGGGCTTGTAGTTGGAGAAATTGGATGCTTGAAGGAGGTCATTTGTGTATTGGGATTGGCTGAGGAAGTAACTGGTCGAGGTGTGTATGACTTGGATGCCAAGATAAAAGGATACGGGACCAAGTTCTTTTGAGGAGAATGGTGATTGCAGTGTCTCTATGAGAGTAGAAATAGTGGATTGATATTGCCAGAGATGAGTATGTCATCTACCTAAACGAGAAGGTAGTTTTGAATGCTATTTTTAGAAAGAATGAGTACAGATAGCTCATATTTATTGAAGATGAACCCTAGGTTGAGTAAGAACTCAGTGAAGGTTTGGAACCACTATCTTGGTTCTTATTTAAGGCCATAAATTGCTTTTTGGAGCTTGCAAACATAATATGGATGATTTAGGTATGAGAAACCTAGTGGTTGCTTCATGTAAACTTCCTCTTGAAGTTTGTTGTGCAAAAAGGAGTTTCGCACATCAAATTGGAGTACAGACCAGTGTAAGAAGGATCCTTATAGTGGGTATTTCGCATCCAAGCTAAAGGTTTCTTTGAAATCAATGTCAAACTCCTGATTAAACCCTTGAGCAACTAGTCTTGCTTTTTAGCGATCAATTGTACCGTCAGGTTTAAGTTTTGTTCGAAAAGTCCACATGCAGCTGAGGATTGTTCAGTGTGAGGCTGCTGGAATGAGGGACCAAGTTCCCTAATTTTTGAGAGTTGAAAATTCATCTGACATAGCACAACTCCAAGAGTTAGATTTAACAGCTTGAGAGTAATAAGTGTGAGTTAAAGTGGCATGTGAGTGGTGAGCAGATTAAGAATTTGTTTGGGTTTGAGACAGTCAGTCTTTAATCTAGTTTGCATAGGCTGTGGGGGGGGGGGTGCATATTGCTGGTGTTAGTAGAATAATGTGATGGGGAGTTAATTGGTGAACGGGGGGGGGGGGGGGGGGGGGGGGGGGGGGGTGCATATTGCTGGTGTTAGTAGAATAATGTGATGGGGAGTTAATTGGTGAACGAAATGGTGGAGATGGGGTGGAAAATGATGTAGTTGAGACGGGTACAAGAGTAAGAGGTGGGGGAATGGAGGGTTCTATGATTAGCTTTGAAGTGGTGGAAGAGATTTTGTAGGGAAAGGTGTATTATAGAAGACAACATGACAAGAGATATGATTTTTTCCTCTTTGTAGGTCAAAGCAGTGGTAGCTCTTGTGTGCCAACTAAGAAAGAAACATTATGTAGAACGAGGTGCGAGTTTGTTTGTGGTCAATGGGTCGAAGCCAGGGAAAATAGAGACAACCAAAAGGTTTTGAGATGAGTATAGCAAAGTTGATGACCATGGAGTAGGTTGAAGGGATTGTCGTGACTAATGACTTTGGATGGAAGACAATTTATGAGGTAATTGGTAGCGAAAAGAGCTTCCAACCAAAATTTGAGGGGAAGTTGGGCTGCATGAAGTAAAGTGCGGTTGTATCAATGAGGTGTATGTGTTTGCATTCAGATAAGCCATTTTGCTCAGGTGTGTAGGGACATCTTTTTTGGTGAATGATGCCCTAATTTGAGAGAAAGAGTTGAAAGGAGTGAGAAATATATTAACCTCCACCTTCAGATATGAAGGTTTTGACTTTGGAGTTGAATTGGTTTTCTGCCATGTGAAGAAAATTTTGGAATTTTTTAAATGTGTCAGCCATTGTGTACATTGGATACAACCAGCAAAAACGTGAATATTCATCAATAAAAATAGCACAGTAATTGTAGCCATTTAGAGAATATATGGGAGCACGTCATTAAACATTTGAGTGCATAAGAGCTAAAGGTGTAGATGCTTTCATTGAACTTAAAGTAAATGATAGTTTGTGATTTTTTCGCCACATTACGAGTGGTGAATGTAAAAGAAGTATTTGGAATACATGTAGTAGAGTTATTTCTAGCTAAGGTATGTAGGATATGTTGGTGAGGGTGTCCCAGCTGAGCATGCAAAAAATAAGTGGAGTGAAGTTGGGTGTCAAGAGCTACAACTAAAGATGTGTTCGTAGTGGAGATGAGGTATAGTCCGTCACTGCTTCGGCCACGAAGAAGTGCTTGATTGGTCAAGTTATCCTTCATGATGAATATGAAGGCATCGAAGGAAATCCATCAGTTATTGTCAATGTTGAGTTTGTGAATGGAAAGAAGATTATGTGTAAGAGAAGATACATGAAGTAAGTTTTGGAGAATAAGCTTACGTTGGGAGTGTGGTAAAGGAAGCATGCCTTGGCCACTATGTTGGATGTGAAGGGATGTGCCATTTTCTATGGAGATGCTGTCAGGTTCATTATAGTGTTGTGGGTGTTGGAATTAATTGGAGTCAGATGTGAGATGTGTTAAAGCTATGAAGTCTAGATACTAATTAATCGGTTAAAGGAGCATATGCTAAGTGAATAATCCTCTAGGGTTGCTGTTGACTGGAGGTGTGTATTGTAAGTTGCATATGTGCCAACATGTAAGTGTAAAATGTCCATCTTTGCCACAGGTTTGACATATAGGCCTTTGAGTTATGGGGGGTCTTGTGCCTCTGCCGGTGGTAACGCTGTAGCGTGAAGAAGATGATGCTGAGAGATTTGGGCGTCCACCATTGAAATGTGGAGTTTCTGCATTACAAGCTCTGGAAGAGGTACCTTCAAATGTATGAAAAGCTACGATATATGCGGTGGTAGTAGAGTCTTTGGGTTGATCATTTTTTATGTTGATTTCTTCACTGCATATAAGGGAGTAGATATCAGCTATATATACTTATCAGAGTGAGAGTTGTGCGAATGGCAGTCTTGAAGGCATTGTAAGATGAGGGCAATCAATTTAAAATGTAAAGTATAATGTATTTGGTGTCAATACGGGATTCGGTAGCCGCAATGTTATCCACTAGGTTCTTAATATGAACAAAGTATTAGGTTATTGTGAAAACTTTCATGGTGATGTGGTGCGGTGAAGTTCTTTCTTGAATTGAATTACTCAAGATGGTTTGTGGGTTGGAGGCATTTTTCGAACATGCTTCAGATTTCATGGGTGGTTTGGAGAGTGAGAACGTATGGTAAGATGGAGGGGCCGGGAAATGGTGGAAAACAGGGAGTTGCTAAGTTTTGGTCGGTGAGCAACCACATTTGATAGGTTGGATTGAGATAGATATCTCCAGTGAAAGAAGATATATGCTTCAGAGGGCAGACCTGCATCCGTTGAGAAAGCTCTTGAATTTGTTTGCAACGAAGATCTTTAGAACTTGAAGCTTCCAAACAGCGTGGTCATCATTGTTGAGTTGAATGTTCTCAATGTCTTGATATTAGAGATAAATAATTTGAGTGGGGAGGGTATGCTGGAGTTAATTGTAGCTGTAGTGTTGAACGAAGCTTGCTAAGAAGAAGATACATTGCTTTTTGCCATGTATTGCAGCTAGAGAGATGGCTGTTGAGCTTAAGGCTCTGATATCATGAAGAGACCTTCAATAGGGAAAAACAAAGAGCAAGAAGAAAGCTAAAGACATAAATAAGCTTGTTGTATATTGACATACATGGTTACATTTTCATTGTATACATAGTGTGTTTTGGAATCAAAGTTTGTTATGGATGAGTGGTTGATATGTATTGCTTAGTCTATTGAGCGGATGCTGTAGAGCAAATTAAGAATCAGCCACTGGAGGAGAGAATCAGTGGAGAGTGGTGATTTTGATAGGTTGGCATGCTTATCAGTTGCTTCCTTATCATAGCTGCTAACACTAATCAATCAAAATTTATATTGCACTCGTTTTAAAATAAATAAATAAATTTAGCAGATTCAATATATACATATCAACAAACTAATTATTCTTAATCATGAAAGCTTATAATTCTATACTTATATAAAGCACTAACAATGATCCCAACATCACTTCAGATTCCAGAATTTATATAAATGCCACTCACATTTAACACCAAGGCAATAGAAATTCATAGCATCCATTTATTACAAAGCCTGAATAAATCAAAATCTACTTGATATAGTAAGGGAGGTTAAGAACATAGAGGAGAAAGTAAGCCCAAGTTACGCCGGAAATCCCCCCAAAGAAGAAGCCACCAGAGAACTGCGCCCAGCCCTCGGCCGTCTGTAGTTTGTCGGCCACTTTTTTCCGACCAGAGAGCGTAAGAGATGGAGCCGTAGAAGGATTGCCTTCGTTGAACGTGGCTATGCCATACATGCTGAGGCAGACTGTTAGGATGACGACGAGGCCAGCGGCGGCGAGGGAGCCAGCGGCGCCGGCGTACTCCGTGTTGCGGAGAGGGCCAGTTTTTACGAAGGGGCCGACAAGAAGGTATCCATGGGCTAGGCCCACTTCAATCCCGCGGAGTAATGGGCTTACGGCGGTACGGTAGGCCGGGAGGTTTGAGAGGTACCATGCAATTAGTGGGCTTGACGTGATTGGGGTCTCCAAACTGCCGATGAATGGGTCTCCGTTTATGGGCTGAATCACTTGGTATGTGGGCTGTGACATGAAAAATAATTTTAATCTTTGATGAAGATAGAAGAGGAGAAGAGAAGACAGTAACCTTCTCAGCCTGAATAGCCCGGACGATGAGAAAGGACCTTCTCCTGGAGCTGAAGTCCCTTAGTGGAGTTCCTGAAATGCCCCTGGGGCCATGCAGGCCGGCCCGACCAACGCGGCCATGAAGCAGAAAGCTCTTGAACTGGCTGGCCATGGGCGGAGCTGAGGCTGTAGCCATTTTTGTTCTTCCTTTACCTTTTCCCTGCCCAAAATACCCCTGCTGTGCTTCTTCTTCTTCTTCTTCTTCTTCTCTCTTTCTCTTTTTCTGCTAAGATGGAATAATTAAAAAAAGTAATATTGGAAGAGGAGAAAATGAGATGGGGATGAGATGATGAGATTTCTTCGCTTCTGATTGGATGAGGGATACTTGCCATCCATTTCTTATCCGGATCTTTGGACCATATGGACGATACTAGCATTGCCACATGGATGACAAATTTTCCTTTTTATCCAAATTATTTATCCAGTAAGTCGATCCATAAATGATCCGATCCATGTTCAATAGAATTTGAGCCGAATTTGAATTGTTGATATTTTTATTTTATATTTGCTAAGAATATAAATTTAAATATAAAATCATAAACAAGAAACCTACAGCTAAATTATAAGCTCTAGCTTGAAAAATAATAGCTATGTTGCGTCCTGAAATATTCGTGGCGTTAGAAAGATAAGATGCTTAATGTCTTAGTTTTAATTAAAGATTCAACACACATACAGATAAATAGAGAGAATTGTGAGAGTCATAAGTGATGCCAAGTTTTTACGTGGAAAATCTTGAAAAGGTAAAAACCATGGGATCTAACTCAGTTAAATGTTTCAACTAGTGTTCGTAGTTGATTACAAATGAGGCACTTTCTCCGGGGAAGGACATGACTCGATGTAACAAATATATATCATAATGGGCACATTATATTGTTAGAGTTGTAAGAATCCAGTGACATAAGAGTTGTTCTTAAGAGAATATTAGCTTGTCCATTTGGTTAGTACGACCGTAGTCGGCGAGCGATGGTAGTTGAAGGGATCGTAGTCGGCAATTGGGAGGGGGGGAGTATAGGGGGGGTCATCATACGACTCATAGTGCCCCTTGATCATGGAGTGTTTATCCAACATTTAAATGCCTTAGAGATGTTAGAATTAAGGGGTTTTGGGCCCGTTTGATTCGCCTTACCGAGCCACTCGATTAGAATATAAGCATGCAATATTTGGATATCAATTGGCCTTCTAATTATTGCTATAACCCTTCAAGTAGGTTTTGGTTCTTTGATTTGGGCTCATTTGGGCTTGGATTGGAATGAATTTAGTGTCGTTGGGTTCATCTCCTTGAGATAATGAATTTGATTAAAAGTTTACTGAAATTAGAGTTTAAATGATCTTAAATTTGATTTTTATAAAGCAATCGACTCATATTTGCATCGAGATTTGTGCCCGATCAAGATAATTTTTTGATGATATATTAGTTGTCCCCCTATATTTAAATATTGAAACACTAGGAGCTCGAAAATACGTGTTATATCATTTTAAAAAACTATTGTTGTGAAACTTTAATATCAAATAAATTACGAAGCGCGACTACCCGTTGAATATAAACATAGACCCTCCATTAGGGTTGTGAAACAAGTAAAATATTCTAGATCATAATTTATTTCTTGAAGTCAAGGCGTTGATTGAATTTTTTTTTTAATAATTTCATTTTTAAACCTTAAAATTGCTTGTAAATGATTATAGAAACTTAGTTTGATTTCAGAAGTATCAAAATTGAGTCTAAAAAAATGATTCAGAGGACTCAAAAAATCCCGATTAGATTGTCCGGGCGAAAGATCGGGTCAAGACGTGAATTGGCTGTCGAACTAGGCCGATCAGCCGTCGGCCGCCACAAGCCTCTGGTGGTCCCATGCAACTTCCATTTGCCGGCGCTTGACTGCGCTCTAGAGAACGAGTTCCAGTTGGTCCTTCTCGTGTCGCTCGGCATG